>NW_026115760.1:0-17675 GCF_001640805.2 Lates calcarifer | reverse complement strand
GAGAGAGACTTACACAGGACAACTCCTCCAAACACGAACAAACCTTGAACCAGAACACATTTGCCAACTTCTGGAAATGTGCCTGAACACCACATACTTCCAGTTCAATGGCAAATTCTACAGACAGAAACACGATTGCGCTATGGGTTCACCAGTATCCCCCATTGTTGCAAACCTATATATGGAGGAGGTAGAAGGAAAGGCTTTAAACTCCTTTGAGGGAACAACACCAAGCCATTGGTTCAGGTATGTGGATGACACTTGGGTTAAAATCAAAACCAAAGAGGTGCAAGCCTTTTCCAAACACATCAACTCTGTGGACAGTAACATCAAGTTCACCAGGGAAGATGCCAAGAATAATAGTTTGCCCTTCTTGGATTGTCAAGTCAATATAGAAAAGGACAGAAGCCTCCACATTGGGTATACAGAAAACCCATACGCACAGACCAATATCTTCTTTTCGACTCACACCACCCTTTGGAACACAAGATCGGGGTTATCAGAACTCTGCAACACAGAGCTGATAACGTACCCACAAGCTCACAGGCCCAAGGGGAGGAACACATGCATCTGAGAGATGCCCTCAAAACTTGTGGTTACCCCACCTGGACCTTTTTGAAAACGGCAGCTGGTTCCAAAAAGAAAAACCATTGATGTGGTGGGGAAAGAAAAACAAAACAAAGAAAACAACATAGTTATTCCATATGTGGCCGGGTTATCGGAAAAACTCAGGAGAATTTTCAACAAACACAGTATCCCTGTGTATTCAAACCCGGCAACGACACTCAAACAGAGACTGGTACATCCAAAGGACAGAACACCACACACTCACAAGACAATCTGGTGTATGCAGTCCAATGTAATGAAGAATGCAATGACCTCTACATTGGCGAAACAAAGCAACCACTACACAAACGCATGGCCCAACACAGGAGAGCGAACTCTTCAGGTTTGGACTCTGCTGTCTATCTACATCTAAAGGAGAAAACCCATTCCTTTGAGGACAACAAGGTCCACATCCTGGACAGAGAGGACAGATGGTTTGAAAGAGGAGTAAAAGAAGCCATCTATGTTAAAGTAGAGAAACCATCTCTAAACCGAGGAGGAGGTCTAAGACACCACCTATCTCCAATATACAATGCTGCCCTTTCATCCCTTCCCAGGAGACTTAACAATTTGACCTCTAGGAAAAACAACCTTTCACATGTGACTCGTCTCATGTGACTCCAACGACTGTCGTTACAACACAATGGGACACTAACGAAGTTGAAACTAATGGTTTCTACCAACGACTGTCAACCTAACGGCTGTCGTTGACACATGGAACACAAAAGAGCCATGACATCATCGGTCTGGTGAAAGCCCCCCACAGAGGTTAAATACTTGGGTCTCCACACCAAAAAAAAAAAAAATCAGTTGGACCAGTCCCAGCCTGGTCAGATGCGAACACGAACTGATGAAGCCTCTTGGATGAGAGGTGAAACGTCTTCCAGACTATAACTAAGTCCAGTTGCTTTCGATTAAACCTTTCTTTGGATAACTATACCAAACACAGCCTCATCCCCTTTCAAATATGATGACATAATAATGGGGTCTAATCTCCAATGATGATCACATGTCACACCTCATTTTTTTCTTCTTTGTGCTCATGGCAATACAATTTTGTTGACTGAGAATGAAATACATTTGTTAGTAATCTTTTACAGATGAAAATGACTACAACAAACTATGCTGCTTGTTTGGACAGTCAGTCAGAAACATGAGATCATTTTGTGAGACAAGAAAAATATTTGAACAATGAAAGAGAAAATACATGTTTTATTTAGAATCACAAATTGAACCAACTAATAACTAAATAAGGAACTAAATTATTTTTTACAAACACTATATACTAATGATAACAAACAAACAACAACAACCAACAATGAAAACAAGGAGCATCCTTCATTTGTCCTCAACAGCACTAATTTTTGTGACCTTTCTCCCCTCTCTAGTAAGGCTAACACAGATTTTTCCAGTCCTGAGCCTGGCATCGAATGGCTCCCACAGGCCATGTTCCACCCTCACCATGTTTCCCTCCTCCATCAAGAGGGTGGACATGCCTGGCTGCTCCTCTGTCACACCAACAACAGTGACTGAGTCAGCACTGGCTTTGACCTCCTGTTGAGAGGAAAAGAACATGAGCTATCATCTGATCATCATGATTTGTTAAATATGAAATGTAAATGGACTGTACTTATATAGCGCTTTTCTAGTCTTTTCGACCACTCAAAGCGCTTTACACTACAGATCACATTCACCCCATTCACACACATTCACACAGCACATATTCTATATTTAATGTGCTTTCTAAACACATTCACACACATTCACACACCGATGTGAAACACACACATCGGAGGCAATTTGGGGTTCAGTATCTTGCCCAAGGATACTTCGGCATGCAGACTGGAGGAGCCGGGAATCGAACCACCGACCTTCTGATTGGTGGACAACTGCTCTACCTCCTAAGCCACAGCCGCCCCCTAAATGAATAAATGAAATGAATTACTTAAGCCTTTTCATTGTGTTATACTGTACTTCAAACTTTGTATATGTGGTTGAATGGAGCTGAACCCCATAATCTGAGACCTCGACTTTGAGATGGGTCAGTCTCAGGTGCTCCCCAAGCTGTGGGGTCAGCTCCACAGCCTGCTCCCTCCAGAGGCAAACGTTTGCTTGTTTTTTTGTCCTATGGAGGATAAGACAATATGATGTGTTAGTATGCTGCCTAAACCACAGTAACAAGTAAATACCATGCATTAAGAAACTAAGGCTGTAGCAAAAGGAGTGGATTTTGGAGGTGAATCCCTAACAACAGCAAACAAAGCTGTCAAATAAATATGGCTCAGTAAAAGGGAAAATCTGAAATGAAATGATTTTGGAATGTTTTGGAGTAGATCCCTAAAGTTGGCCTAGCCTACTTAACTCAAGTAAAGGCAGGCCTCCTTATGAAAGTGTAAGCTATTACCAGTTCATTACAGTAGGATATGCCTTTTTATGCCTTTTATCATTTAATTACTTTTTAAATCTTTTTGTCTGTCTCTTCAAGTCTTCTGTGTTTTTTCTGTATTATTTGGATTAATATGTTATGAAAAACGCAGAGATGACAAAAATCCATCAGCCTACCTCCTGCAGTGTGATGTTTTTCAGTGGAATACTGTTTTTTCCACTTCTCACCTCCTTGACTGTAGACACCTGAAAAACAGGACACATTCATATTAATTCCACCTTTTATACCAAGCTCTTCAATTTTATTCCTTTAATACTATAACAACAAAAGCAAACAAAAAGCAGCCATGATCAGGATATGATTTGAAGAATCAGGAGAGGTCAGTGACAAATAAAACACTGAAAGGTCAAAAACTGCTGTAAAGTTTCTTAGAGTTTCTCCTTTGAAAGACTGAAAGAAGGACCTGGCTCAGTTCCACAACTCCACAACTTCTTCTTCAACAGTGAGAAGCTCCTGTTGGTTACTGCAGGCCCTCAGGGGGGTCAGCAGCGATGCTGGTGCCAACAGAGCCTCTGCCTCCCTCTTGAGTTCCTCAGATACACTGATATTTGTAGAGTGGAAAAACAGCGTGTCCTTTGTTATTTATTATGGAAGGAGAAGAGGTGCCTCTAAGTGTATATCCCCTGATTATATAGGCGTTTCCCTCAGAAACCTTGGGGGCCAACTCCTCACTGTGAACTTGGCCGTGGAGGCCCCATATGACAGTGTGAGACATCCCACGTGCTGTGTTATTGGAGCACAGAAATTTAGTAGCAGATTTTGTCCACAATGAATGGAAGTCAGTGCAATGTCCTGACAAGTATACCTGCGCAAACCTGTGTGTTGTTGCTGTTGTATTACTTGGGGATATAAATCTGTTCAAACAGTCACACTGTGGGTATTTGGTGTACCTTTGGACACACAAAGCAAGTCTACATAACTTCTATAACTGAATTTCAACAGGGGTGGAAAGTAACAAAGTACTGTCCTTAAGTACAATGGTGAGGCTTTATGCTGCTTTCTACTCCACTACTCCAGCCCCACCTCCACACCTCTGCCCACAGTGTTCAGCTCACAGCTACCCCCCACTGCTCCTCCTGCCAAACACCCACCCCTCCATCCACACCTTCCAACACACAGCCCCCCTGCTCCAACCTGTCCCTCACAACAACTCAGGTGAGAGATGAGCTCAGGCGGATCAAGGCAAGAAAGGCCACGGGTCCAGACGGCATCAGCTCCAGGCTCCTGAAGTCTTGCGCAGACCAGCTGTGTGGGATCGTGGAGCAGCTCTTCAACACGAGCTTGAGGTTAGGGAGAGTCCCACAGCTGTGGAAGACATCCTGTGTGGTACTGGTGGCGCTGACATCCCACCTGATGAAGACCCTGGAGCAGCTGATTCTCGCCCATCTACGGCCCTCGGTGAGACAGTCAATGGACCCGCTGCAGTTTGCCTACCAGCCTGGCATCGAGGTGGATGATGCAGTCATCTACCTTCTCCACAGAGCTCTCTCTCACCTAGATAAACCTGGGAGCACTGTGAGAATCATGTTCTTTGACTTCTCCAGTGCATTCAACACCATACAGCCCATGCTCCTGAGGGACAAGCTGGAACACATGGGGGTGGACCAGCATCTCACACTCTGGATACTGGATTACCTCACCAACTGACCGCAGTATGTGAGGACACAAGACTGCATGTCTTCTCACTGTTTGGAGTGCAGGGGGCACTGCTCAGGACTTTTTATGACACTGTTATGGCATCAGCCATCTTCTATGGAGTGGTCTGCTGGGGCAGCAGCATCTCAGCAGCAGACAGGAAGAGACTGGACAAGCTGATCAAGAAAGCCAGCTCTGTCCTGGGGTGCCCTCTTGACCCCATGGAGGTGGTGGGTGAGAGGAGGATGATAGCAAAACTATCATCCCTGATGGACAATGAGCTCCACCCCATGCAGGACAGTCTGACAGCACTGAGCAGCTCCTTCAGTGATAGGCTGCTTCACCCAAAGTGTGTGAAGGAGAGGTATCGCAGGTCCTTCCTTCCTGCTGCTGTTAGACTCTACAATCAACACTACTCCTAGTTCACCACATACTCACATGGACCATTTTCACTAGGTTCTGCACTGTTACTAATCCAAAACAGCTGCCATGAGTCACTCACTGTGTGCAATGCCATTTCAAAATGTGCAATATCTGTATCGTCCTGTGTATATTGCTCTTCTGTTAATATTTTGTTATGACATTGTCATGTTTATACTGTTGTATATATATGTGTGTATATATATATATATATATATATATATATATAGAAAGATGTGTCGGCATCGATTAGTTGTCTCTGGTCTTTTACCCATGCGGGGTAATGATGAGGTGTACAGTAGATTAACGTCTCTGAACCGCTGGCTGGCTCGTCACTGTAGTGAGCAGGGATATAGTTTTGTGGATAACTGGCCTTCTTTCTGGGGCCGTCCTGACCTGCTGAAGGCAGATGGTCTGCATCCTACTGGAGCAGGCGCTGCTATTTTATCTAGGAATATAGACAGGTGTTTATGTCGGGTTTGACAGTAAGACACTAGTGATCGGCAGGTCGCAGGTGAGTAGAGAACCTGCTAGGTCTTTAGGTGGTGCGGTTTTGGAGTCCACGAGCTTAGATAGCTTAGATGATGAATCTAACCAGGATAATTTGCAGACTTTAGATGCTCAGACTGATAGCCTGATCTACTGCATTGAGACTGTCTCCATTCCCCGCCGTACTATTCACAAGTTTCCTAAGTTTCTAAACCACCATGTACAAAACACCACTCCTGCCACTGGTGACAGTGCTAGGTCCCATAAAGTACTGAATAAAAGGCCACTTAAATTTCCTAACAGAAACACTAGATGCCTCATTCCTATTAATACTTCATCTATAGGTACCTTGCCACACCAGGCTGCTACCAGCAGCTCCAGGCTCAATATGATCCTCAAATTTGGCTTCATAAATATTAGATCACTTTCTACCAAGGCATTATTGATAAATGACTTGATTCTTGAACATAATCTGGATATGGTTGGTCTATGTGAAACATGGCTTAAACCAGATTTGTTCCTGCCTTTAAATGAAGCTTCCCCACCTGAGTATGCCAACGCACATGTTGCTCGGGCTACGAAAAAAGGTGGGGGCGTCGCTTTAATTTATAAGTCTTTCTTTGGTCTAACCTCAGCTCTTAATGTCACTTTTAACTCCTTCGAGGCTGTAGCATTGAAACCTTCTCCAGTAGCTTCCGATCCCCATGACCAGGGAAATAGATTGCAACCACTCAACCTTGTGGTACTTTACAGGCCACCTGGCCCCTACTCACAGTTTTTAGATGAATTTGGAAATTTTTTATCATGTCTTGTCACATATAGTGATGATATCCTAATTATGGGTGACTTTAACATTCACCTAAATAAGGCCTCTGATCCTTTAAATATAGCTTTTTTGGCACTTATTGATACTTTCGGGTTCACACAGTCTGTACATGAACCCACTCACTGTGGTGGTAACACTCTAGACCTGATTCTTTCCCGTGGGATTGAGGTGTCTAATCTGACCATCTCTCCTGTCACATCGGTTATCTCCGATCATTTTCTTATCAAATTTGATGCAACTCTAGTCTGTCCCCCTAAAATTGTCTCTAATATATCTTCCACCAGACACATAGGTCCCGCAACTTTAACTGTTCTTAGTGAACAACTACCAGAGGTCCTGGCCCCTTTTACGACAGCAATTGGTTCTGTTGATAACTGTACCAGGGACTTGAATACAACCTTGTCTAGTCGCCTTGATTCAGTTGCACCTCTCACCACTAAAATTAAACAGCCAAAGAGGTCCACTCCCTGGTTCACAGACGACACACGTGCTCTGAAGCAGGCCTGTCGGAAATTAGAGCGCAAATGGCGCAAATCCAAATCAGAAGCTCTGTATCTCCAGTGGCACCAGGGTGTTCTGGAATATAAGCATGCACTGTCTACTGCCAGAGCAGCATATTTTTCAAATTTAATCAATAGCAATAAACATAATCCTAGATTTCTTTTTGACACTGTAGCTAAACTCACTAAAAAGCAGCCGCCTCCTAGCTGCTCGCCCTTTACTGCCTGTGAGTTTCAGAATTTTTTCTGCAGTAAAATTGATGAGATTAGATTAAAAATCAGTTCAGTTTCTCCAGCATCTGCTGCAGAACCGGCTGTCCATCATATTGAGTCTCAGAGAGTTTCTGCTCTGATGAATTTTGACATTATATGTCTTGATTCATTATCTAAGATAGTACTAGCTTCTAAACCCACCACTTGCCTTTTTGACCCTTTACCGGGTAAACTTTCCAAAGATCTCTGGCCAGTCTTGGGCCCTGCAGTGCTGAATATTGTGAATCTATCGTTGACGACTGGCACTGTTCCTTCTAGCTTTAAAACAGCTGTGGTTAAACCTTTACTTAAGAAACCACACCTTGATCCTGGGTCTTTAGGTAACTATCGGCCTGTCTCAAATCTCCCATTCTTCTCTAAAATACTAGAAAAAGTGGTGTATCATCAGCTTTCAGCTCATTTAGCTGATAATAATCTATTTGAACCGTATCAGTCTGCTTTTAGGGCCTTTCACTCTACTGAAACAGCACTTGCTAAAGTAGTAAATGATCTGCTACTCTCTCTAGATTCAGATTCCACCTCTATGCTCATATTACTTGATCTTAGTGCAGCCTTTGATACTGTAGATCACCGTATACTCATGGACCGATTGGAAAATAGATTTGGAATCTCTGGCGTGGCCCTCAGCTGGTTAAAATCTTACTTATCTGACAGAACTCAGTGTGTCTCTTGTAATAACACTGTATCATCCTTTTCTGATGTGAAATATGGAGTACCCCAGGGTTCTGTTCTTGGCCCCCTGCTTTTCTCTCTATATATTTCTCCTCTTGGCCAAATTATTCGGAGTCATGGAATTAATTTTCACTGTTATGCTGATGATACCCAGCTATATGTGCCTATAAAGGCTGATAATGCCTCTCAAATTAGGGAATTAGAGATCTGCTTGTCATCTGTTAAAAGCTGGATGTCTCAAAACTTCCTGCTTCTTAATTCAGACAAAACGGAAATGCTGGTTATTGGCCCAGCACGATATAGACACCAGTTCGATCATGTAACTATATCCCTTGACAGCTGTGTTATCTCTCAAAATACAACAGCCAAAAATCTGGGTGTCACACTTGATCGTACTCTTTCCTTTGATCAGCATATTAAAGACATTACAAAGACCGCCTTTTTTCACCTACGCAATATAGCTAGGATTCGGTCTTTTCTCTCCATGGCAGATGCTGAAATTCTAGTCCATGCCTTTGTTTCTTCTAGACTGGATTATTGTAATGTTTTGCTTTCAGGACTACCGCGTACTAGCACTAAAAGTCTGCAAATGGTTCAGAATGCTGCAGCTAGAATGCTGACCAAATCGAGAAGGTTTGACCATATTACCCCAGTTCTAGCCTCCCTTCACTGGCTCCCTATTCATGTTAGATCAGACTTTAAAGTTCTCTTGATGACTTATAAAATTCTAAATGGGCTAGCCCCCTCATACCTGTCTGATCTTCTTAACCCTTATATTCCCTCGCGTGCTCTGTGTTCTCAGAGTGCAGGGCTGCTGTCTGTCCCTAGAGTCAAAAAGAAGTCAGCAGGCTGCAGGGCCTTCTCCTATCGGGCCCCCTTCCTCTGGAACAACCTCCCTAGTGATATTAGACAGGCTGACTCAGTTGAGGCCTTTAAATCCAAACTAAAAACTCATCTTTATGCCTTAACTTTTAACTAGCACATTATTCTGGTTCCTATTTCAGGATACCATTTTTCCCTTGGCGGGTTGGGTCAGTCTCAATGCATCAGTTAAGATTAATAGTTAGTAAATGTTGTCCATGATGTCCTGCCGACGAGATTATTATTAACTGTCTTAATATCACTGCATCACTTTAACTGTGTGTTCTTCCCTCAAGCACATTACTGTCCAGGCTGTGCTTCTCTCTCTCTCTCTCTTCTACTGTCTCTCACTGCAGGGTTCTGCCTCCAGAGCTGGAGAGTCTCCTGCTGCTCCCATGATCCAGCTCAACCCATGATGCAACAATAATTAAAACATTTACTAGTGTTATTGATAGTGTTAGTGCTATTAATGTACCATCGTTTGTCATTATTATTCCTTTAGCTGTAATAATAATTATTACTATTATTATTATTATTACTATTATTACTACTACTATTTACACTTTGACTTAGTCTGTGTATCTGCAATGTTGTCTTTCTCCTACCCCATTCCCCCACCCCCCTCTCTTTCTGTCTAAACCCAACCGGTCGAGGCAGATGGCCGCCCACCTTGAGTCCGGTTCTGCTCGAGGTTTCTGCCTCTTAAAAGGAAGTTTTTCCTTGCCACAGTCGCCTAGTGCTTGCTCATGGTGGGATCTGTTGGGTTTTTCTCTGTAAAACTTATAAGATAAAGAGTACGGTCTAGACCTGCTCTATATGTACAGCGTCTCGAGATAACTTCTGTTGTGAATTGGCGCTATATAGATAAAATTTGACTTGACTTGACTTGACTATATATATATATATATATATATATATACACACACACACTTATGCTGCTGCAACAATGTAAATTTCCCCATTGTGGGACTAATAAAGGATTATCTTATCTTATCTTATCTTATCTTATCTTACATTTCATTAGTAACACTTGTGATGATGTACCTTAAAGATGCTATTTTTTGTCCTGCTAGAAGAGGACAACATGGCTGACAGAAAACTGGCTCAGGGTTGGCCACTCTGATTAGCCAATCACAGTTGGCTCACTAACTTTTGCCCAGCAACCAGTTGCCATGGTGCCATGGGGGGTAAAATGGATGGAGACTATGTTAAAATCCTTGAAAACTTCATCCTCTTTGAACTTTAACTACTTCGGCATACTTTGTGCTAGAAACTTCATTTAAACTTTACACAAGTCCCAATAAGTTCAGCTATTAAGCTTGCATTCAACTTTTTGATATCTTGTACAGTTTTTGAATGACAGCAGTTTATATTTCATGCTGTTTTCTGGCAGTTTCTGGGTTTTTAATGGGTGTGTATTGCGCTGGGTAGAGTGGGTGATGTCAGCAGTGAGGTCACCCACTCTAGCTTTCAGGCCTTCAACTTTTTCTGAAATTTTTGTGCTTTACCTCTTCTCCTGCCCACACCTTTCACTTCTCACACACAATTTATTTGTCAAATTGTAGATCATTTTGTGCTCTGTCACACAGTGTGACTCCCTAAGCCATACGATTTACGGTTTTCAAGGTAGCCGCCTCTGATCACCAAGAGGAGCCCTCAACTGCCCCATTCATCTCCATATTGGGTCTCCTCAGACATTATCCAAACCAGGCCAGTTTTTAAACTGCCATACTGTGGTCATTTTTCACTTTATCTACACAAATAACACATGTCTGTGTTCAGTAAAGTCTCCCAGCACTGGTAGTTACCCGATATTACCAATAGGAGTTATGGTTTTTGAATTATTAGGAGGAGTTCAAGAGGTGTGCAGAGCAAAATCTGACTCTGTAGAGGCTGAGACCTTGATATTGCTATGGCAACCTGTGAGTGCAGTTGAACAGGTGACTGTGATCAGCTGATCTCTGATGTCTGTGCTGTTTTACAAACTCTTGACTTACAGTTGTAAGTATAACATGGTTCACCTTTTGCGGCCTCACTGTTTCGCAGATTTTTTTTTTAGTGCAATTTTGCATGCTTTTTTTTTTTTACAGTGTATCAATGCACATTGTGTGCTGTGTCCTGATTGGCTAAGGGACTGTAGACCATTGTCAATGAATCTCCTCCGTGCCGTGTCTCCTGTACAGTACAAAATGCGTTGGGCTTGCCAAATTTACCTAAATGTTCGATCTTTAGCAGTGTGACTCTCAAGTGCTGTATGTTTGCAAGTTTTCTCCCAAGAAATGTGAGAAAATGTTAATGCCTGTCTGTGTTCACCCTTAATTCTATTCTATTTATATTCTTTTGCTATTCTATTTATATTCTGTGTCGTTTGCCAACTGTCCTGCATGCTGCCCTGTCTTTTGTCACAAACTGCTGTTGTACTGCCCTGTGGGATGTGTTATGTCTGTATTTGCTGCTGGAAACGTAATTTCCCCGAGGGAGTCATCCCAAAGGGATCAATAAAGTCCGTCTAAGTCTAAGTCTAAGAAAAGTGTATAAAGTGTGTGTGGATTTCACCTATTGCAGGTTGCAGGTTTTTTTAGAAAGTAAACCCCGTGATAAACGAGGGACCACTGTACTTTTCTGTCAAAATCCTACACCACACAGAAAACACACAGTTCAACAGTTTTCACTTCAAACAGGTTTTAGAGCAGTTTTAATCAGGAGTAACTTGGCAGTTAATTTCAGTTGGTGATAGAAAACACAGAGAGAAACACTTCATACCTCTTTCTCTCCATTTGAACTGTTTGAGTCAAACCCTCAGCAGCTGATTTTACCTTTCAACTGTTTCTACCTCTTTTACATTTTGATTTCCAAATTTTTATTCTGCATTTGACTTTTGGCTATTTTCTCAATGCATTTGATTGTTAGCATTTGATTTTTACCACTTCATAGATAGTAATTGCTATTGCTAATGATTTAATTTCAGTTCTATAAATGACATTTTTATCTGTTTGGTCAATATCATTTTCAATTGCAGACTCAGCAAAATGCCCTTGTGTTCATTTTGCCACTGCTCATTGAAGAAGGTTACTCAAGAGAGATTGAGGCGGGTCATAGCCCGTAGAAGGCTGAAGTTTCAGAAATAACTTTGAGACCATTCAGGGCAATTTTACATGGTTTATATTCTTAAGGAAGTTTTGAAATAGATTTTTGTGTGCAGTGCTGTTGAGGGTTCCTCGTGTTGTTCTTTTAAGCAATATTAACTGAGAGGGTGTGCTTTAATGTCATTTGAGCACGACAGTGATGCGGTCAGGACCGAGTCGACTCGAGTTTAATATTGCGATTATACAACTATTACCAACAAAGTAAAATGTATAATCAAAATCTGTTCATGTTGAGGAGCAATTTGTTCTCAAAATAAAAAGGGTTTTGCAAGTGTTTTTCCTGTTTCCATGGAAATACATGGGGTCTGACTATTAACTGGAACACAATCAGTCACGTTAGTGGACTCCTAAGTGTAATGGAACCGAATTTACCACTAAGGCAAATAACCAGACCCTTAGTAACGACCTGGCAACAGAAATGATTTTCTAGTCCCAGATGAGTGAAATCTGAGCTGACGTTAATGCTTTGGTAGTGAGTAGTTCCTGCTCCAGTCTGGTTATTTTTCTGCTCATTATTATGATTTTGTTTAGTGGGTTTTTATTGATGTTAGATAATGACTCAAACCGAGCTGAGATATTGAAGATATTGAAGGTGAGATATTGAAGGTGATTACACAGATTCAATGAAGCATTTATAGAAAGCGGTCAGGTCTGAGAAAGGAAAGGCACTGCTGACACAGGGCTTCATTGTTTTGTTGAAAGATGAGTCTGTGATCAATTATTATCCCAAGGTATCAGTATGAAATGACGCTTTCTGTTTCTCAGACTCTGTGTCAGTTTGTCGGCGATGAGAGGATCCAGAGGATCAGCTGTGGGTTTACATCCATTTGGAGCAGTTTTCTTCACATTAGGTGGAAATGCACAATGTTAAAGGCACTTGAAAAGTCCACAAAGACCAGTCTAATAAGTGATTTGGGCTTCTCAAGATGGGTATGGACGCAATGCAGCAATGTCAGGAGAGCATCATCCACACTTCTGTGCCTTCTGCGCAAACTGAGGAGAGTCAGTATGCATGCTGACATCCTCCTGAAGCTGGGGGGTAATGAGACAATCTGAGGCAGATGGAATTGCTCATTTTGGCTACTGGACAGATAGTTGAGGTTTTGTGGCTAAGATTCATTGGAGAGAGCTCAGCTATTATCTCCTTCCTCTCCTGTGAGTAATCAGACTGATCAATCCTGCAGAAGAATCAGTTGAGGTCCTCAGCCTTGTTGAAACAGTCTTTAGTCCAAGTATTGGATAATCCTCAATTGTTATTGTGGAGGCCAATGATTTAACACCTTGCCAGGTGCCAGGAGTGCAGGGGGCACTGCTCAGGACTTTTTATGACACTGTTATGTTATCAGCCATCTTCTATGGAGTGGTCTGCTGGGGCAGCAGCATCTCAGCAGCAGACAGGAAGAGATTGGACAAGCTGATCAAGAAAGCCAGCTCTGTCCCCCTTGACCCCGTGGAGGTGGTGGGAGAGAGGAGGATGATAGCAAAGCTATGATCCCTGATGGACAATGAGCTCCACCCCATGCAGGACAGTCTGACAGCACTGAGCAGCTCCTTCAGTGATAGGCTGCTTCACCCAAAGTGTGTGAAGGAGAGGTATCACAGGTCCTTCCTGCTGCTGTCAGACTCTACAACCAGCACTGCTCCTAGTTCACCACATACTCACATGGACATTTTCACTAGGTTCTGCACTTTAATTAATCCAAAACAGCTGCTATCATATATATATTCACTGTGTGCAATTCCACCTTCAAAATGTGCAATATCTGTATTTAGTTCATTTTCTGTCTCTATGTATAAAGTCCAGTGTATGTTGCTCTTCTGTTCATATTTTTATTACATTATCATGTGTATACTGTTCTTATGTGTATATTTTTTATAGCATTATCTTGTTTTTATCTTGCCTTTACTCGTATTTATGTCTTTTTCTATCTTTTCATTCACTTATGCTGCTGCAACAATGTAAATTTCCCCATTGTGGGACTAATAAAGGATTATCTGATCTTATTATCTTATTTATAGAAATGATGCTGGAGAAGCCACATCATCTGCCTTTGTTTGTGGTGCAGTGTAAATACAGCAATATTATCTGGAGAAACCATCTTTGTGTTCATTGAGAATTTTTTGTTACACTGAACTGTTACTTGACATGGTCAAGCTTTTCATGTTTTGTCTTTGTGTGACCAAGACTTAAAAGTAATCACAGTATTAGAACAGAGTAGAATAGAATAAGGGAATTAAGTGACTCCTCTGGCCTTATGAATGTTTGTCCTGTCTGGTGTGTTCTGTTTGTTGGGCGATCAAAGTGGAACTGAAGCAGTAAAGTGCACTTTTCATGATGAGCAACTGCATGCTGCTGTAAGAGCTGCTCTGGACAACTGAATCACTAATGGCAGTATTTGAAATACATGGAGGTAAAATGATGTGGTATAGCAGGGATGATCTGTTGCTTCTGTGGAATATGGATTATCCAGCACTGAACCTGGACAACTCTGTTATACTTGCTTTACACAACAAACTGGATGAACTACATGCAGCCATATCTTTCCAGTGGGAGTACAAAGGAGACCCTAACCCTACTCTGTGAGTAGTCTGAAGAGACAGGGTGTAGGCTGTTCTCATATTCGACACTTTGAATTTACCAGCAGTATGTTACATGTGCCACCAGGGGTGACAAAACAATAAACCTCTGTTATAGTAATTTAAAAATGCATACAAAGCATAAAAATAACAGCCCTAATAACAGCCCCCTAGACCATAATATTGTTCACCTTGACAATGAGTTTCTTCTGCAACACAGGAACATATCTGTTATAGGGACTTCCTAACTCTGTTGTAGGCTACAATAAAATAAATAGTAACTGGTAGAAAGAATAGAAACAAGAGTGCTAAGGTTCTTTGACTACATTGGTCAAATATTACTAAAACAATAATTCTGATTTCATTGACTTTCCCTGTATTGTGTGTGGTGTCTGTTGGAGAAATCTGCAGGATGGTTGATGGATGACGAGACAGACTCGGTAACACACAGGAGACTCGGATGGCTTACGCAGCGGTAGAGTTTACTGGCCAGGAGAAATAACCATAACACATCATGTCATGCAGTGCCATCATCACTTCTGGGGACTCTCCCTCTGAGGTAGGTATTTATTCCCTTTGTGCAAAGACCAAACATGGATACTTACAGTTCTGGAGGAGACAGTAAATCAGTGACTAATGATAACTGACAAGTGCCCAGTGACCTTGATTGAGGCACACACACATTTCCCAGCATATCTTGCCTCTCCCTCCAGCCACAGCTGCTGCAGGACAGACTTCTGAGACATAACAGAGGATATGCTGTGAGAAAGGGAAGGCCCAGGTCAGAGTGTGCCTAGGCCTCAGCAAAGCTGTATTTCTCCTTCACACAGACTTTGGCAAAAACATAGCCCCCTAAGAATAGTGCCAATTTCTTGGAAAATGTATCTAATTTTCTTATTTAAATCAGGGATGTTTTACACAATGTAATTCTTTTTCATATGTTTGTTTTAGAAGTTTTTAATTGAATTGATTAAATACAAAATCTCTCATTTCAATTTGATGTACAACTGTGAAATAATCATTTAAAATCTATAATATATATGCCAGATGAAAGGGTTATGGTTAGGGTTTTATTTTGTGGTTTCCAAAAATGTGTCCTAAGTTTTGTCAACACCATCAGCCATTTATAATTTAGCAGTAAAATCAGACAAATAGACAGTCAGCTATATTACTGAGGACCCCCTTACAACTGCACAGCTGCTAAATGAAAAAAGCTCCTGTAGGTTTGTTGTTTTTGTCAACACCGTCATTTTCTCTGTCCTACGGTGATGAAAGAAAGTCAAATTTACATGATAAGTTATTTGTTGTACCAAATTGTTGAATTGAGTGGATGAGCAAAGTTAAATGTATTTGAGTGGAGAAAAGCTTTAGTGTTTTGTATGTATTTTTGAATACTTTCAATCTGTTTCTCCAAAACAGCCAAATTATTAATGTAGTTGTTTCTTTAAATAAAAGAATGTGTTCATTTATCTCAAGAACTGTTATTCTTTATATTAAATGCAAATGATAAGACTGGGTGTGATAAGTTGTGAGTTTTCATAGAGCACATGTGACACAGCATAAAAAATAAATAAAAAGGAATATTCAGCATTTAACATTTGTGTACTCAAGGTGAAGACACAAGGGTTTAAATGCTCTAAATCTATAGCAGACCAAACAAATAGGAATGATTAACTTTCTATTGTGTCTAATGGTGTTGACAAAAACTAAGTTATGACAGGGAAAAACACATATTTTAGGAACAAATGACATAAACCTTACATTACTTAATTGTTGAGAAATTGTTCTATAAACATGAGTATAGATTTCTTAATTTTTTTTTTTTTTTTTCAAAGTTCAAACCTCTTTTATCCAAATTCTCAAGAATTTAATTCAAAAAGTGACAAAATAACAGAACACTGATGTCCTCATTACCTTATTGGAGTATAGGTGAACCATGAAGTTGACATTGTGTTGTCTTGATGCAGATATAAGTAGGAATATTTACCTAGTCTCTCTGGTTTCAAATGTGGTCAAAGGGTTCACTATCATTCGTATTATGTCACCCATGCACTATTAATCAAAATACAAAATAAAATTCTCCATCACACCCTCACAGATGAAAGTCTGGAAAATGTGAGAGTTGAACTTTTGAATGATGTCAGACAAAGAAACAGTGAGGTGGGTGAAGCAAAACCCAGCAGCCGGAGAGTTTAAAGCCAGGTGGCCTGCATTCTTTCATACTGATGAGGTAAAGACCTGCTTGCCTTTTCCCCTCTTCTTATTATGCAATTTCAGTGTGCAGCTGTTAAAAAAGTCTGATAAGGGTAACACAAAAGATGACCGACATTTGGAGAAAAAAAATCTCCCATAGAGGAAGCAGTTCTTTATTTTGGCCACTTGGGGGCAGAAGAACTCTACGTCAAGCTAAGAGTAGAACTTGTGACATATAAAGTTGATAATGTGAAGGTTTCAGTTAAGAGTTGCCTTGTCACTGGTCAGCCAGGCACAGAACAATCATTTGAAGAATTGTTTATGTCCATGCTAAACTGTAAGTTGTTAAGGTAGGTCAAATCAGAAATCTATCCTTTTAATGGGATACAACTTCAAAATAGCCTTACACCATGACTGAATCAATGATGTCTGTCTCTTGTCATTTCTCTTCTTCTAACAGATAAATGCTGAATTCCAGCAGATTAGAACACTTCCACTTGAGACAAACTTCATGGTACAGTTGGACAATCTTTTACCCCAGCTGACATCTGTTTTCCAGAGGAAGGGAGGTGCTTCTGGGCAGAAACTATCCAAACATCTGTAAGTCTGTGTATGAAATGTTATGGAATTTTTTTTCATACATACTTCATACACTGTGTAATTGTATTGTTCATATGAAGCCCCAGTTTGCATCATCATCAACAGCCTGGATTATTTGCAAGGTGCAAAATGATGATGATGATGGACTTCTAATTTGGGAGCATATGGTAAGTCAGTGTAATAGTTTTTTTTCTCGTCAGATATATTGTAACTTAGAAAAGTACATGGTTACAGTAAGATTCCAAAGTCACTCGCACCCTAGTTGTTAAAACCCTTTAGGTCTCTTCCATGTCTGACAGAGGTGTCTGACATGTGTAAAATCAGATGTATATAACAACACACTGCACTGTGACTGTGGAATACAATATAACATTTGACCAGTTCTGATGTTTCTAATGCTCCTCTATCTGTGGAAGTGAAACAGGACCATA
>NW_026115759.1:0-18552 GCF_001640805.2 Lates calcarifer | reverse complement strand
ACTTAATGCTAATGTTAACATGCTACCATGCTAACATGCTCACAGTGACGATGTAAAATGTTGTTTAGAAGGTATAATGTTTTACCATGGTCATCATTTTAATATGTTCATATGCTAACATTTAGACACAAATAGCAGGTAATTCTTTTTAGCCACACTGGCAATGTGACACCAGAGATGGCAGAGAGTTATTAAAGGAGTACCCTGCTTAGCCTCCCTGCCATCACAATCTGACCCTGGAGAAGATGATGAACTGATGGGTGGATGGCAAAGTTGTTTGGTCAGTTGGTTCAGACTAAAATATCTCAACAACTATTGGATGCATTGCCATGACATTTTGTACAGACATTCGTTGTCCCCAGAAGATGTATCCTACTGACTTTGCTGAATCCCAGGCTTGACAGTTTTGTTTTTTGGTAAACTGTCCCTACAACCACTGGATGGAATGTCATGAAATCTGGTACAGATATCCACGGTGCTTGGGGATGAATGCCACTGATTTTGGTCTGGCTTTTTATCTAGCATCATCAGCAGGTCAAAACTGCAATTTGTCCAATACTTTGGTTTATTTATCAATTTGGTTTTATTTGGACTGAAAATTACAGCCTTTCAGAGACACTAACATTGTGTTCCTAGAACTAGTTTCATGACTTGAAAGGAAAAAATGAGTTCATATGACAGAAAAATGACAAAACCCAAAAAGATTCTAACCTGTGGAGAAGGAAGTTGTTGAGGGATCTGTCCATCCAGCAGGGTGGTCAGTAGTGTGTCACCCAAGATTTGTCTGAGGTGCTGAGCCATGACTGTCTGCTGCTCTACCCCACAGTGATTCTCAAGGGACAGGATGACAGGGAAGTCTGATGTCTGTCAAACAAGGATGAGAAGACACTAAACTCTTAAAATGAAGTGGCTGTCTGTTTTCTGTTTTATTTATGTTGAAATTCTGCCCATCCTAGCAAACACAGTGGCAAATGACATTCCAGTGTTGTATCTAGTTTCCATTAAGCATAAGTTTCCACAATCCTCCAAAACACTTTCTTCATCATATCCTCCTACAGTTCAGTAGGAAAGTTTGAGTAGGATAAAATGGAGAAGTGAAGACACATGAGAAGTTCCTGGTTGTTTTCCATGTAGGTCAGTTAGTGGGGGTACATTTGACTCAGGGGCAGGGAAAGTTACCAACTGCTACATCTGGGCTTAACACTGTTCTGGGCACACAGACAGTGTTGCATGTGTAATTTATAATTCAACTGAAGGCTTAAGGATTGGTTTTGAGATATACTACTGTGAATTCTGCCAACATCACAATAGAGGTGACTGGAATCTCATTAGTAGTTACTCACAGCATTAAAAAAATATCTACATAAATGTTACCCACCTTGAAGGCATATTCTTTGAGTGTTGAAATGATGTCTCTAAAGAGAATTTTGGATGTCAAAGTATGACCATGATACACAATAGGCTCCCCATCATGCCGTCCCAGGAGTCCACCTCCACACAGCGACAGCCTCTTTTCAGAGCCCTATAGACACATACAAATGTAAGTAAAGACCACTCTTTGTTTTGTTTTGTTTCAGTGTTCACTTTAAGGTTATGCTTCCATCTATGAATTTACAGTTAATACTATACCATCTTGCTTGCCTGAAACAAGGTTTCAGAAAAAGACAAAGATAGGATTGTGGGAAATATATTGAAACCTTGATGCTTCTCCTATCACTGGGAAATGGCTTATAGGTCTCTCTCAGCTTTTGTTTCAACCTTAACAACTCAACTCTGAATTGCCCTCTCTGGCAGCCATTATATTGTTCTACTATCCTATCCTGTCATTTGCAAGTCTTTTGTCCTGTGTGTCATTTGTGCAGGCAGTCCTCACTGGATGTTACGCCTCTAGGCTGCTGTGTCCACGGAGCTGGTCCTCCAGGAGGTAGGTGTTGTGTGAGGAGGAGATGAAGTAGTGGCTGAGCGGCTGGCATATCCTGGTAAAGATGTCGATGCTCAGGTTTAAATATGGAGCCCTCCTGGGAGCACAGGTACATCTGGAAGCCATCTAGAGACATGGCGCTTTGCTTTTTGGCTGCAGATACAAATGGAATTGGTACAGCATAGTCCAGGTTTATTTGTATTGAGTGAAACATCTTGACAGTTATTAGGTGGATTGCCATGAATTCTGTTACAAGTACTCAAGGTCCCCAGAGATCCCCCCCTAGAAATTCTAATCTCTCTAGTTATCCCCTGAGATTTCAGCTAGCATCATCAGGCCAAACGTTTAAATTGTCCAATACTTTGATTTATGACCAAATAACTAACAGGTTCCCATCAGCCTCAGCTGTTCTGTGTGTTTTAATTAGTTAATGTTAGCATGCTGAAGGGGCACACTTGGTTGTTAACCTGCTGAATTACCTGTTAAACATCAGCATGTTCAATGCTCACTGTTGACATGTTGATGTTAACATTTAGCTCAAATGCTAAATGCTAAGCCTAACTGCAGGCTCACAGAGATGACTGTGTGGCTGTAACTCTGTAACTGCCCTCACAGCTGCCTTTACCTGTCTCAGATGGTTCATAGCGATCAATCAGCTCCTTGGCATGCTGGGCGCTCTGCTCTCCCTCCTGTTGCTCTATCCGCAGGAAGTTTTCCAGCTCCTCCAACATTAACTTCTTCTCCATCTCCAGAGTAGTCCTGGAACACTTCCATACCTCATCCTCTGAGTCAGTATCTTATAGAAGTGGACAAACTCTTCGATTTCTAAAGAACCGGTGTCTGACTTATCGGCCATCTGTGGAAATAATAGAGGAGCTTTGTATTTGTTTAGTTTCATTAGTTTAGGCTTCATTTTAAAGAAATATACAGTCTTTTACATATTTTTGGTCTTATCAAAGTGCTTTTTGAAAAGTTCATCAAATCACACTTATATTTAAAAAACAAAAATCCACCATAAGGAAACCAGTTTTTTTTGAGGCTCTGCTAAGATTAAGGCCGAATCCCTTCAGTGGTTAAGCTGTCCACCACTAGCAACATGTCCTGTCTATGAAAGTTGGAACAAAGTTCTGAAGCCCCAATGGCTCGTTCTTGAATTAGATTAAATGTAAGCAAATTCCCAAATTAAAACAATGTGGATAGACTTATAAAACTTGTGTGTCAGAACTGTACCGTAAAGAGATGGAGAGCATGTTCTTCATTCATGTCTACGTTCATCATCTTCAGCAGTTTCCGCACTTCTTTGAAATTCATCTTCCCATCTTTGTTTTTGTCAGCTTTCTGAAACCAGTCCCAGACCCATCTGAGAAGATGCTTAAGGAAAATTCAGATGTGTTGTTTAATAAAAACTCACATTTTAAAAAAGCTTTGTTTTTCCATTCAGAACTTCAACCATATTAATATCTGGAGAATTAAACTAGAAAATCTGAGTCCCATGTTGAAATTATCTGATGGGAAATAATAGTTTCCACTTTTAAGCAGACAACTTGGAGCTTTGTTCAGAGAAGATGAGGGATGAACCAGGATCTTTTACACCAATAAACTCTCCTTCATCCTTCATAAAATTCTTCCACATCCACCACAATAAAAGGATACTGGTCTAACCTCTCCTTCTCGTCCATCGTTTGAGCCTTGTGAATTAACTTGCGCACTCCTTGGATCCAGGCCTGGGCTTCCTCTGGAGACTCTGCCACCAGGTCCACGTTGCCTTGCCGACCGTGAAACACCAAGGTGAAGCAGAGGTTAGCGGGGAACTCCTCGGCAATGCTCAGCAGGACTTCCGACTGGTGGCCCTCACGCACTGCCTCCAACTCGGTCACTGAGACTATGAGATATTATCAGTATATGATCAGTGCAATGGAGATGATACTCTGCACTCATTAGTCTAGTGTTCATATTTAAAACAGTTACTGTCACAAGTACATACAAAATCATAACGAATCTTTGACTAGACCTATTGATTATTATTGGATTACAGTTCCATTTTTGTTTTTGTATTTCTACCAATTTGTAATAACTATCTAACCTTGGGCCACGTCGATAAACTTCCCTAAACGTTTCTATTGCTCTGCACACTATTTATAGGGACTCCACTATACTGAAGTGAACTTCAATAAGTAGGATTGTTCAACACATGTTTTGCTCTCTTGCTGAGGGATGAGAAAGTAAATGCCGTCTGTACAGTAAATGCTGCTTAGCTTGGCTTAGCATAAAGACTGGAAACAAGAGGAAACAGTTAGCCTGGCTCTGTCCAACGGTAGCAAAATCACCCTAGTAACTTCCTGGAGTCTTCACTAGTTACTCCTGACCATGAATTAGCACTTCACAACATTAAGCTAGGGCCGTGGAGTGAGGGTTAAGTCTGGGTAAAAGGAAGGAGGGTTTCTATGCAGCCTGGGAGGAAATTCTGCTCGTGGTGAAGTTCAAGTTTTTTTTCTCTCTCTTGACATATTTGCTTTTATTGGGTAGATGATAGTAGGGGGCCAGACAGAAATTGAAGGGAGAGACAGAGGAGTATGACATGCATCAAAGGTCCTCAGCTATTATCATAACTAGGTTCAAGTTCACATTTTTAACTTGTAAATTGATTGAAATAATAAGTCAGTACAATCATGCATGAAAAAATATGGTTACACTTCTTAAACTCACAGGTGGAGTGGCCTCTCCCTGCCCATCTGGATTTGTACCAGATTGTCAGGCCGTCTTCCAGGAGGCGGAAATGCCGCTGCTTCTTCCATGAACGGGACTTGACTTTTCTAAGAGTCGATCCCGCCATCATTATTTTGACATCTGGGTCATCTTGAATACCTGAGCAGAATCATGTAAAAAAATTGAAAGTCATGAACATGTCATACCATAGATACTAAACCATCAGAACTATCAGGCCAGGGAGAGGAATAGTAATTCACTTTCAATATATGAATTGAGTTGTAAAATCATGAATAACATTTACTCACGAGAGCCCTCAGGATCCATTGCTATCCTTGTATCATGCCAATGGAAATTTGCTGCTAAAAAGAAGCAGATGTCAAGGAGTTGTTCCAGATGTTTCCCCTTTTTCCAAACAAGATCAATTTTACTATAGCTCTTCACTCATCCAGCTGCTTCATAAACTCTCTAAATACAAATAACCACAGTATAATATTAATCTTCACTTGTCCACATAAGGTTTGCTGAGCACACTTTCGACAACACCCTGGATCAAATTCTTAGTTACACAAACTATTTCTCTCTTCTTGGACACTGAGTAGGTTTATTGGAACTGGTTTGCTTTATCACTGAAATAAATCTTGATAGGAGTTGTTAAGGAAGGATTTTAGCACTTCATTTTGTCCATAGAGGATTTCCCGGTTGACCCAGGAAAGTGAAACATGCTTACCTGTGACCTCCAATAACCAGCCATTCTGTTGTGTCTCACAAAATCATAACAAAATCAGTTGGGCAGTAGACGGTGAGGGGAATATTGTTATTTTTAACTGTAAGATCTCAGTTCAAACCCCTGTGTTGGCCTGTAACTGCACTGCTTAAGTGTCCCTGAGCAAAGTGCTGAATACTAACCAGCACTGCAGTTGCCTAACATAATGTCTGTGATACAGAACTGGGGCAAACAAAAATATAGTTCCTTCAAAAGATCATTAAAGATGAAAAAGAGAGGATACTAACACAATCTGTGAGTGTATAGTAGACCACCCTAACTGCAATTGCTGTTCTAACTACCACTGTCTATTCATGGTATAAGAGTCAGAGTTTAAATCTGGATCCTTTCATGCCATCAGTCTTTACTCATTCATTAGCAGAAAGCAGAGAGATACTTTTGCATGGCAACTCCTGCAGCCTGCCTGCTGACAAAGAAAAAATACACACACTCAGCAGTCTGTGTTTGCCTCAGCCTGGTCAGATAGATTTTTTTTTTTTTTACTTGATTTAGGTGGAATGCTTCTAATCATTCTAAGATTATAATTTCCTAATTTATTGGCACAGACATTTATGGTTCTCAGATGATGAATATTAATTATTTAGATTTCCTGTAGTTCCACCATGAGGCTGACTTTTGTGAAATGTCTCAACAGCTATTGGAAGAATTGTCTTGAAATTTGGTAGGCACATTCCTGTCCCCATCAAAATGAATTATAACTGAATGAAGTGAAATGAACTAATGAAGATTAACTTTTCTTCTTGACTTTGTTCAATACTACATCCAAAACTGTTGTCAGTCCCACCAGCCACAGTTGCACTAATGCTGCTAATTAGGCAATGTTAGAACGCTAACATGCTAAACTATGATGGTAAACATGGAAAACATTATACATGGTAAACATCACCATATTAGTACTGCCACTATGTGCATGTTTTCATGCTGATAACAGCATTTTATTCAAAGTACCACTCAGTCAGTGTACCTCCCTATGGAGCAGCCTCACAGAGCAGCTAGTATGGCTGCGGAATACAGTTGTTGTTAACATCATCAAACATAAAATCTTAAAAGTGTTGGTACTCAGCTGAGAAACACAAAACTGCAGCTTTGCGAAAAGGTCTCTTTTATAGTATAGCCCAAAATCTCACACTTTTTCTAGGAGGGCTAAAATGGGTACAACACAGAACACATTCTATAGTTACACCTTCATAAAGTGTTACATTAAAAGCAGAGACACTGATGCAGAAAAAAACAAACATGTTGCATACTCTCTGTTTATCAGTGGAAGCTGATAAACTCCTGTTATCAGTTGTTCACTGATAAGTGAGGATCAAACACTTTTGGAAATGGGAAGGTTTTCCAATGTCTGTTTATCTTTATTCCTGTCTGACAGTTATCCTTTCCTTTCACTGTCTCCTGAAACAATAAGATATAATCTTGGGTTCTCTGTTGCACAACCCCCTGTGCCAGCCCCCCTGGCAGAGTGCCCACCACGATACGACCAATGTGATGCAAGGAATGTATTCACAGTTTCCTGACAATTTAATATCACACTCCTTCTGAAGAAACAGACTGACCATGAAAGCGAGGCTTATTTTCCACAGCTATTTGCTCCATAAACTTATGTGCACTTTTATGTTTAGTGTTTCCTCCGCACAGCCACGTCAAACACATTTTTATTTTCCATCCCAAGCTTTTCAGATTGCACTGCTGAAAGTTTAACACACCCTCCTTCACTCCTCAGGTCCAGTCTTTTAAGCTCAAATTAGGTCACATTGCGTTTTATTTTTGGGTGCTTTAGTGTTTTGGATTGGTGCCCTCTCCAAGGATGAGTCACATGAGGCCACTTCTTAAGGGAGTTAACTGACCACACACACACAGACACACAGACACACAAAGACATGACTCATGAGGATATATGACAGGATGGAAACTAGGAATAAACAACAACAGTTTCTAGTATCAGATTACATTTGAATCCCAGATATCCATCATAAGAATGTGCAGTTTCCCCTGTCTGTTGAGATTTGTGTCCTGATATGGGTACATAGTTGCCTTTTTCCTGTACACAGTTATGTGAAGAATCCAACAAAGATGTGAGCAGCCTCTGCCCATCCAATAAAACCCATATATAACTCCAAGCTGTGGTGGGGAGGGAGTGTTGTGCAGAGTAAATTTTAACCAGAGGCAGAAATATGCTACATAAAAGCATCAGTTCAGCAACGCCTGCATGCAACTGCAGCTCAGGGGAGAAAGAATGATAACAATTTGGATTTGTCTATGCTAAAAAAAAAGAGTGATACTTACCAAAAGTACAGATTTCACCAGGGATGTTATGAAGCAGACCTTTGGAGGTGGGTACACTTCAGGAAAGCTCTCTCAGCTAGGGCCTCATACAATGAGAGGCAAAATCCTGGATGTCCGGCTTAAGAGAGGGTCTGGGGAGGTGTGTACGTCACACTGGCCCTGTGTGCTGAGATCCAGGCTCAAAGAGAGTCCAGGGACTGTTAGCTGAGCTCTGGACCTTAAAGGACCGGGAGTGTCCAAAGGAGAGATTCCTGGCCCTGCCTCTCTCCTCCCCTCGCTCTGGTCTCACTGCTGGGTCGGAGAAATCTGATTCTCTAGTCACTACTGCCGCACGCTGGAATGCCCCACTCCCCACCACTCCTCATCCTCATCCTCCTCTTCCTCTACACCCAACCCCCCCCCCCCCCTTCCTTTCCTGCCACTCCCTCACTCTGCCATGGGCAGGCCCCTCGCTGCATCTGGCGAGGGTCACTCCACTGCAGCGTGCTGTGCCTCAGTCTGTCCGTCTTCCTTTCTCTCATCCCCTGGATAAATGGGGATGCTGTGCAGAACTCAAAGTGACTTTGGTGTTCCTGTATCAGCACCGATAATGGTTAACACAATTCTGGGAAAGGGTCTACTGTGTTAAGGACAGAAGCCAAAACAGTAAACAATGAAAAATACCTATTGTTCATGAAAACAGTTCAGCTTTCCTACCATTGGAGAATCCTGCTCCTTTTCCCTGGTTAAACAGTGACTCAGGCCAAATCTGATATCTGATGGTATCAGAAGATTGCAGAGACTGAAGGAAGACTGTTCTGTAGAACTTGGCAGTATGCCACATACTGCAGAGAAGAGTTTTTATTACACAGCCCGCTCTAATGTATATTTTTCATTTGTCCAATGTTTATGTCAGAATGCAGTGATTATAGTTCTTATCTCTTTTAACATGCAAACATAAAGATGGAAAACACCACTTTCTCCATTGTCAGTCCAGTCAAGCTAGTGTACTCCTCCATTTGCAGAACTCCCTGTACCAGGCCTATAATGACTTTAGCTACTGTAGCTTTTAGCTCATAAAACGTAAACAGACAAAAAACACAAGACATACTTCTCCAGAGGGGATTAGATTTGCGCACAAATGGAAGGCTTGGGCGTAGGTGTTTCCGTGAAGTATGATGTCCATCTCAGTCATTGTGAGGATAATGGAACCTATGGGGGCAACAATCTGTTAATGTACCGGTAAAAGGCAATGAAGGCTCATCAGTGAAGTCTGCAGCGTTGTTAGATGGAGCACTCAGTGAGCACAGGTGAGTCACTTTCTAATTTGACTGATGTAGAATGAACTTCATTTAAAAATAACCTCTAAACTTTAATTGAAATATTCCCCAATTTTTTTAAAATCCTTTTGAAGAAGATTATTTTTTCTATGTTTAACATAGCGCCATGGATGACAGTGACATCTCACCTAAATAACGGTCATCTGAGTTGCAAATTTGAAAGAGTTAATTGAGTCAATTTTGATTAATTTCATCGACTGAATATGGCAAAACTTAGATTTTAGGATTTGCTGCTTTTTGTGTCTTTTTAAAGGGAATATTTTTGACTTCTGGATTGTTCATCAGACAAACCACGCAGATTATTCATAACCTGAGTAATGGGTAGATCGATGAAATTATCAAAATATTAATCAGTGAGGAAAAATAAGGGGTAGTCGCAGCCCTACTCAAATCATAGAGTTTGTATGTTAGAAAAGATGCAGAGGATAACACTTTCTGTTTCTGACCTTACTAAGATATTAAGAAAAATGTGTCTCTCAAAATCAGTGTCAGTCCCCAGTGAATAAGCCTGAAAGCCTGAAGCCTGAAGCCTGAAATCAGTTGCTCTCATCACATGTAAAGGGGACCTATCCTGCATTGGGTGGAAAATAGTTTATTTATGAAATATCTTGAACAAGACCAGCTTCTGAGATTTAACTCTACCAAATACAATACCAGTAAAAACAGAAAACCATACAGAATGACATCCACTATATTAGTAAACTGCTGCATATGATGTCAGCCCTCAGTGGCTTGGCAAAAAAAAGAAACTAGTCATATAGAAGATTAAAAAGTCTTATTTGAAATGAAAGAAGCAAAAAAAAATAATAACAGTTCCTACTTTGAAGTGGAATGTTACATGAAGTTACAGTGATGAACCAGACAAGAGCAAAGGGTAGGTGTTTGGTGTTTTGATTGATTTTTTTTACAGGCTGTTTTTTACTGTATATTTGGCTGTTTTTTCTCATTTCAACTTTTATTTGTTTTTGTTTTTTTTTTTGTTAGTTGTACTTATTCCTGAATTTCAGTGACGTTTAAGTGTAAAATATCATATCTTTCTCAATCAATTTTGAGGGATCTTGCCAAAATGGTACATGTCAGAAACAAATATCAGCCAATAGATCATTAATACTGATATTAGTATCAGTTTTGAACATCTACTATCTGACAGACTCTAAAAAAATATTTAGTTAGGATAGATTCATGTGTAGATGTGACACACTCATATTAATCCATCCAAAAACAAAAAATACCTCACTTTATCATTATATCCCTTTACTTTGCAGACAGTCTTAGCACCACATTTGGCAAAATACAAAATCTAGACAGTGATGAAGGAGTCCTTCTGCATCCACTGTCAGCACACACTGTGTCCCCATCACTGTGGAGCCAGTGGGATGCCTCTAGCATCAGTGACTTGGCCTTCCTGCAGGTTCTTGACCAACTGTGCTAGCCAGCGCTTGGTGGTGGTGTCGTCCTTCAGCACCTGGGCAAAGGTGCTGTCTTTCAGCTGGTCTGGTAAACACTGACGCAGGGCTTCTCTGGCTCTGGGGGAAGGAATGCCACATGCCATAAATCAATGGGGCTCCAAATGGAGATGAAGGTTATACCTTTTTAAAAAGTCTGTAATTCTAATACCTATATCACAATTACACATACATATGGGAAAACTTATCAGATGTTATTCTTTGGAAAAAAATGGCTTCTAATGTAGGCTTATTATCATGTGAGCTGGTCTTTACTGTGATACACTCTTCTGCAGTGTGCTTTCCTGATATGCATTATTGATATTACTTCAAGGGATGCTAGCTATAATGGACTATTTCTTAACTATCATGCTGAACTATATTTGTAAACTTCTATACAACATACAAACATCCCCACAGGAAATTGATTAGCATGGCCATATGCTTTCTATGATATGTGGTGAATGTACCCGCAGAATGTTTTAGAGGAGCAGAGAGGCAGAGCTGTGGCTCTGTGCTCATTTCAAAAAATAACTCTGATTAGTCACTGAAGCAAATAACAAGGACCTGCTGACATTAAAACACAAATGCAAATATTAGAGACTGAGCTGTTTACCTCCACTTTACCCAACTTTTTTTTCTGACCACACAATGTGCTGCTATGATTACCCAAAAGCAAATGTATGATGTGATACCTGCTGAGCTGCATCAGAGAGATCTTGACACTTTGGCAACAATTTAGTTGTTCAGTGACAGTTTGAACAATTGCCTCATTCATTAAATGTAAGGAAATCACTCCCTTGTTCACTCATCCACTACCCCTCACAGACAACAATAGTTTTATAATATCTTTCCTAGGCCTATTAAATATTATTATGATATGAAAACCAAACCAAATATGCAGACCTGTGGAAATTCATCACCAAATTAGCAACTAATCCACTGATTATTGTCTAATTGTGTCAGTTAGTGGCTAAACATTAAGTTCCGACCACAGGCTGACAAGCCATTTAATCAAAAGTCCCCACACACTGTATTTATGGTAGGCTCATGGCTCCTCCTTGTGGCAACTACTGATGATCAAAATCCAGTTCTCTGTGTTTTCAGGCACATGAGGGACTGAGGCCTATCTTATACAAATCACACTCTGTCAAGAGCCAAAGTTAAAACACATATGCTTATACTGTATCTGATGAACATTGCTCTACCTGAGATTATCTGAGAGACGAAGGTAGCAGCGAACAACATGCTTCAGCAGACGGGCTGATGGTTCTTTCGAGAGCTGCAACACCATTTTGCCCTGCAAAGAAAAAGATGAAAAATCTATTTTTTGTAATTGATACCAACTGTCACACTATTGTGAGACTGGGAAGGTAAATTCAAATCAAATTCAGATGTTTCTCAATCAACACTTACAAGAATCATGGCCACATGGGAGAAACGTTCATAAGTCTGACAGATGTAGGCCAGCCCTGTGTCATCCAACAGAATCTTCTGTAGTATGAAAGTAGCAACCTGCCAAAAAAAAAAAAAAAAAAAAAAGCAGTGAATAATTGTGAGTTATACAATCCTGCCAGGTACTAACAAACTGATATAAATATAATACTTCCTTTTCGATGAATTAAGAGTTAGTTACAGTTTAACTGTAACTATATTTGTGCTCATGAATTTCAATGAAAAGCAGCAGGTTAGGAGAAATGATGGAAGCTGGTCTTCTTTTTTCAAAGAGGAAACTGACTGAGTTGTTAAACAGTGTAAAACAATTTAGCTAACAGACGTATTGGAAAAGATGGTGGAAATGTTGTGGAAGGAGAAATGTTTTTAACTAATGTACCAACATTCAACACTTAAGTTACACGTATGTCTGTTAGAGGAGTGTTTGAAAAGCAGGTGTAATGTAATGTATAAGTACCGTCTTGGAGAGTTCACTGCCAGATTCCATGATACGGAGACATAGTGGGATGATTTCAGTGGTAAGAAGGAAGTTAATTACTTCTTGTTCATCTGTTTTGACCAAGGCACCTGCAGAAATTACAAAAAGACATCTAGTTGAGACACCATTTTTGTAAGTAGCGTCATTCAAGAAATAAAAAATCTAAGCAGGAATACCCAAGAGTTTACCTATGACTCCAAGGCTGGTGAGTCGAAGGTACTCAAATGGCCGTGTTTTGCTCACAGTGTGCAGAAAAGGGTAAAGAAAAAGAGGGATGTGAGCAGCAAGAAAAGCCGACCTGGTGAGAAACAAAGATTTAAAAGCACTTTAATCAATGTGACTTAACTTAGATGACACAGTATATATCAAACAGAAGATTCATGATTACTTTCATAGCTTTGTGCCATCGCTGACACCGATACCTTAGGACAATGAAAGCAGTAGAATGTCTCATTAAAAATTACAAGCAACTAACTCCATGAAGAGCAGGCATTAAAGCCCAAGCTCTCAGATGTATGCCATATTTTGTGGTCAACAAAAAAAGGCAGTGATGATGTGCTATGTCTGAATAAGTAGTACAGGTTTAAGTAAACAAAATTTCAGTTACAACTGTTCAATTGTTCACTGTATAGTAGCTTCATTATCAGTTCTGGGACATTAGCTTTGTTTTTTTTAATACATGAAATACATATAACTCCAAATCTAACAAACATTCTTGCCAGTGACTATTTGCCAGTGACTCTCAACGATAAATGAATCAATTGCCCGACCAGTTCAGAGCCAATTGTATGCGATGTAGTGGAAGAAAATTCTTCTGTCCTGAACTGTAAGTAGCTAAATCTGTCTGGAGCTTTACATTATTAAGGTCTCTGAAGGCAGTCTGATATTAATAACAAAAAAGAAACAAGTCATTTACAAAAACCTGTACTGATCTCCTCATTACCGTGTCTCCGGGTGTGAGGCGACACACTGCAGAAGTGCCAGGGCGTTGCACACTCTGTTAGACTGGTGAGCTGTAAGTGTCGGTGGATTTATAGATGGATAGATGTTCACTATCTCCTAATTAAAAAAAATATATATCAGATAAGGAAAGAAATCAGTTAAAGCGATGATCATGGCCACACACAAATAGTAACCAAAGACATTACACAGTTATGGATGGGACATGGGCCATACCTGCAGCAGAGCAGCAATGGTGCCACAAGAATGCCAGAGCATTGGTGGCAAGGTCTGGCACAGATTCTCGTTTCTTACTTAGTTCCAGCAAGGCATTTTCTCTGGTTTCTGGACTGGACAATTCATTGATCCACTGGTAGATCTTCTCTCGATCCACCTGGGCCAGAGCTGTGACATTAGTTACAGCCTGCAAGAAAAAGGGTAAATAATCAACAGATGCAATCATCAGCACCATCCAACTATACCTTTTATATTGACATGATGGTATGAGAAAAGATACTATCTGCAACTCAAATACACATATTGTAACATGTATCACACATTTTGTGAAATCACCACTAGAGCCACAATATGGCATCACATAACCTGAATCAGGCATTTAGAAACACAATGTCTGATTTTAAGGCAGCAAACAGGCTTTATCCCCGTGTTAATGGTAGTTTCACATTGGTAATCTTACTGCTCTAAATATGATTATTATAAAAATTGTGGCCCAGCTATTACAATCTATATAGGCAAACACTTATCATTTGATCTAAGCTCTGGTGCAAATCCCTTAGTTTCAAAAGGCAGAGAATATGTCTCGATGAATTTGGAAATATGACAAAATTCATACACAAGAGTTAAGAGACTTCGATTAAAAGTTGGAATATGATATAGAATAAAATAACAACATGTGATACTGTCATAAGCTGTTAAATAAAGTACTTTTAACAGCCTTTGATCAATTTAAGAAGAAACAAAGGAGAAAATTGTATATTAAGATGGTTGGTACAGCAACAACACCGGTGTACAGTTAGGCCGATTTTAGATACTCACTGCTCCCGTCGCCAGCATTATCTGAACCTCTGACTGGTCGCAAGGTGTAGTTAAAGTTATTGTATCACCTGAAGTCTGGCGTAGTGGCTAACTAATGCGATGTAATTAAATAAATTTGGCTAACTAACACACAATACGGACAGCTAGCCCAAGCTAGCTGCTAAATGTCTTGACAAATGGAATCCAGTACGCGCGTACGTCAACAATTCAAACAGCTTCAACTTCATTGAGATAACAGAATGACAAAACGCTAATATTTGCATTTACATTTATCATTAACACCCCCCGTGAGCTCAAAACTCAAAGATACTGATCAAATAACATAACGTGGTAACGAATTTTAATCGCCAATGGAGGCAACCTCAATACAAATACTCAAGTTATCGCGAGAGGAAGATGAGACGTACTCTCGGTTTTCATTTCCGTTGTAAATTTTCACATTCCCGCCATCATCGCGCAGTGCTGCGAAGCGTCGTGTGCGGGTCCGGTGTCAACAACACACGTACAGGGGAGCAGGTGAATGCCGGCAAAACAAACTTTCTGCCCTCGGAGGACCTACGAAAACGATACTGTGATTTAAAAGTTTCAAGACGAGCGCATATCACCGACAGGTAAAGAAGTAAGACGGTGTAATCAAACTGTGATACTGTTTCATCACCAAATTACAATCAGGCAAATTAGCCAGTTAGCTAGCTCCCGCTAGCCTGCTAGCAGACTTGCTAATGTCGGCCTCCTCCATCCATTCAGCGCCTGGAGAGGAGTGGACGACATTACCTGCATCCCACACATCTAGCTTGGCTGTAGTGTCACCGTGTCCTGTGATTTTGCGGGTTTTGCACATTTTTGTGACTTCAACTGTCTTGTCAGAACAACGTTTACCCCGCTAGAACTAATAAACGCTGGTCTCAATGTGCACCTTCGCTCGTCTTTACCGCCGCGATACAGATTGGGTACTGGGCTAGTTTCACGGCTAATGCAAACACAAGCTACATTGGCTGTTGTGGGACCGTTAGCCAGGTAACATAAGCAGTGTTAGTTTCCTCACTTTCTGAAACATCTGCCCCTGTTTTTCAGAATTGTGCTGCGGGAGTATTGTCTATTTTATTACGAGCCGTGTTCCATTAGGTGTTGTGTTACGTTGCTTTAGGTTGACTTGGAGTTTGTTGTGACTTTCCACAAGCGCTCGGTAGTAAAGCTTGGCCAGCGTGGGCTACCTACTTATGTTTCTTGTTTTTGTTTTTATTTTTTTCAGGTGAATAATATAAACTTTGAAATGGCGTGCAACAGCTCTGTTACCGTTAATGCTAGCAAATAGCAGGTGTTGGCGTATTTTTAATAATCCGAGTAATATCGGTGCTAATGATTGCTCTTTATTCATTATGCTTTATCATTAAGCTCATTAGCCTGTTTTAATGCCAGCTGTCTATGGAGGCAATGAGAATTCCTGCCTGATTGTAGTAACTGAATTAAACCGTTTAGTAAGATGTTTGCGAGTGTAGTAGTTTTCAAACACACTGACATGGTCAAAGCATACAAATTGTAACCCACTCTATGTATGTAGGACATTGCTGTGGTTGTATTGATACAGTTTCTCCTCCAATTTCTCCTCTTCAGGATTTGCTTGATCACAAGTCCTAGCCTCCAAAGTGCACCAACTGGATAGTAAGCCATGGCAACCATTGTGCCCAAACTCCCAGCGGTGGTGCTATTAAGATCCGCTTTACAAGCATGGACCTTGGCACCACCAGATGGAAAGAAGGAACTTTTGAGATTCTGGAAAAGGACAACAAAGTCAGCCTCTGTCTAAGGTTCAACTGTGGTGGAGCTTCAAAACTTTCCAGGTATTGATCAGTTTGTGTGTGGAAGTCTTGGTTTGTACTTACTCAGTCATGGGTGGAACTGCTAAGACATTGCTTTGGATTTGAGGCTGTAGCTCTCTGCACCTTTCCACTGTAATATTATGAAACTCATCAGTCACATTTTTTTAATCTTCAGTCTCATCCATAGGAATGTGATCACAGCAGTCATTTAGCCTTTTTCCCCTCAGTATCTAAAATCTGAAGTAAAATCAGGAGTTTTGTTTTGATTGCTGGGTCTTGGTATTGTGCATGCTGGCTCATTAATGTCATTAGTAACACATGCACCTCTGAAAAGACCTATGGTGACCGCACTGGATGTGAACTTAAAGACTATTCAAACTATTCTAAACTATTCAGGAGCGCTAGTCTGTTGTAAGTCACTCATTGCCACTATAATGATACAAAACGATGATGATGTAAGTCCTATAAAATGAAATAACTAGTTTGCTTTTAGCAGATTTTTTGTTTTTCGTGAATGGGAGCCAGTCATTGAACTACAGTAGAAATTCAGACCATGTGAAAGGATTGAAACAAAAGCTATTTATTTATTTATTAATACTATGAAACTACTGAGCAATCAGATGGATAGTGCAGAGGTGGAGTCTGCTGCTTCTGGAGTGGTTTGATATGTTTCTGTGGGCACCCTGACAGTCACCACCTTTTGTGTCTATAGAGTGTGAGAGTTTAAGGACAGGACAGGACAGTGTAAAAATGATTAAATAGATAGTTTAATCCAAGCAAAGTAATTTAACCATGTTACTAATTGGTTAAAATTTAGCAGTTCTAAGTATTTATAGGAAAAAAATAATTACAAAAATCCAGTTGTAAAAATGAAATTAATTTTGACTCTCATGAATTGTTTTCTTGTCCTCAGCTGAACCAGAACGTAAAGAACTTTACCCAGAATCTAAATCGAATCATGCTGACTTTGAAGGACAACAGTGTAATCACCTTGGATAAGATGCCCCAATCTTTGGTTCAGAAGACTAAAGAATACCTGGAAAAGTTGAAGCAAGGAAAGCCAAGTAAGTATACGACTGCTCATTTTAAGTAATTTGTTCATGGTTCACAGCAAGATAATGGTAAAACCAAAAGAATGTGATTCATATTTGTGATGTATACAGTCATGTTGATTAGCTTGTTCACTAATAATTGTGCAGAGTATGAAGGCATTATTTTTAGTTACTTTTAGTTGTATTTCTCAAGTTAATGTTGAGCTGATACATATTTGTGTTTGGTTAACATCAATACATTCCAAACAAACATCTTTTAAGTTCCAACAGATGATGGGTCACAAGTCTTCAGCCACTGCCAAATATTAGGATGTTAAGCATTGTCTCCAGTGTTTTGTGTTCATTTGAAACGAAAATGGTTAGTTAATTAAACAGACCTTTGATAAACAATGGGCAGAGTAAAAGGAAACACACAAGTAGTTATCACCCTGCATTTTATTCTGATTCATTTCCACAGTGTCCTGTGTTTTTTGATGTCGCTAGTCGATTTTACTTCAGTTTTTATGTATTTTCTTTCTCTTGCACCAGTTTTTTTAAACAAGTCTTGAATTTAAACTGTAAAAATTATGATAGATCTTGACCATATCCTGAAATGGTTACAGCTTATGAATTGACTCTGATTGTGATTTCCTTCATTCCTGCTGACTTCTGAGATAGGGTTGTCTCATCACAACTGTAGCAGGATATTTTAATAAAAACTCTGATTCTACAGTATCCTGCAGGACCTACTTCATGTTCAGGGACAGCAGGCCACTACTTACAAGCACAAATAAATGATAGTAGTAATATATAGGATGGTTTTTAAAAATCACTTATATTACAATATCCTACACCATTTGGCAAACATTATTGGTCGTCAATTCAGTCAAAACATTGCATCAAAAATATTTAAAAAACAACAGTTCAAAATATCATATTTTTTTAATTTTGCAGTCTTAAAAATCATCCATGGAAGTGCAAACTTCAGTGTGCTTGGGAACCGCTCTGTGAAAAATGACACCAATCCGTCAGGGAGAGACAGGTGAGCTACAACTCAAAACTACATTTTTATCCTGAATATATTTAGACAAACTTATGTTTGACTCCTCCGAACCTCCTCCAGACAACACCAAGGCGGCAGAGTGCAGAGGGCCGGGACGACACAACACACGGAAGCCTTTGGGCAGTCCGAGCAGAGCAGCATCCACTCCCACTCGCACTGGACTCTCTGAGAACAGGTGTGTTGTTGTAGTTGCTATTTGAGGTATTTCTCATCAAATAGTCTAATCATTTTTATTCAGAACTTGAG
>NW_026115758.1:0-17860 GCF_001640805.2 Lates calcarifer | reverse complement strand
GGCTTTTAATGTGAAACATGTGCAGCAAGTGTTGGATGTCTTGGACAGTGGCTTATCCCTGGGTGAAAAATATGCACAAATTAGCAAGTGAAAAGTGCTGCTGTGTCTCAAATTGGATACTTCATTTAGCGCACTTACATGCACACTACACAAGTGATTACACTGTGCACACAGTATACTCACTGATTAGTGTATGAATTACAACAGGGTAGTGTTGTCTCAAATTAACAATGACAATCGTAACGATCGAATGTCACCCACCAAAATATCTGGTGGCTACTTTGCTGACAAAACAAATGAAAAACAAATGTTTTACTTTCTTGTGTGTGTGCGTTCTGTTTCATGCATCCTCCTTCCTCGGCTGCCATTTTCACAACTTTGAAAAAATGTTGGTGCTCCCTCCCCTTCTGCTGTGTAGCTAAGATGGCGGCTGTTGAGGGTGAGAAGGGTCCATCATTCCACACTCACCTTTTTGACCATTCTTGGTACTTGCAGTCCATTTGTATGTTCCATACTTGTCAGTGTGAATCCACTTATGCACTAAAAATAGTCTTTAATTTCTCTGTCTTTTCTTTTTGTCTTGCTCTTTCCATCTAGAAACTTCCAACCTTCTCATTTCTGTATTACAGCACTTCTGTCCCCTCTGCTCCCCAACAGTCCCATTCCAGGCCTCTTTGTTCTAAAAGGAAAACACCATGTAGGCAACAACCAGTGTGAAGTGCAATGTGGCAACATATTACTATATTCACCAAGTGTGTGTGTGTGTGTGTGTGTGTGCGTGTAGGCCTTAAGGGCAGTAGTGATAATACAAGGCAAACAACGTCCATTATTGCTATATGAAACCTTTTAACACGTGGGAAGGAACACATGCTGGCTTCATGTTGGGCTGTTATATGACTTCACACACTCACAGTCTCTCTCTCTCTCACCAAAAAAGTCGACACAGCCTGTTCCATTTACAAAAGCACATACACATATTCCCACACATTTGCATCACGCTGTGCTTTTGTATAAAACATTAACACGCAATTACTGACAGGCCTCCTGCTGTTTGCTTGTATTTGTTACGTTTTGTCTCTGAACTGCAGAGGGCTGCTGCACCACGTCTAAAATCTAATGAACACACGCACACACACAGCAGTGGGGGAGGCATCTTTCATATTTGTCTACGGTTATTACTGTGCAATTAATCCACACTGAAGCTGAGTTTTAATTGTATTTTCACATAACAGAATGTTTGTTATGAATGTTTGGGTCTTGCTTTGTCATCTTTGGACAACACAGAGTGTAATCTCACAAAAAGCTGGAGCCGATACAAAGTAATACAGAGAGAAGTAACACACTGGAGACATGAATCTCTGGACACAGATGTGACTCCCTAACCTTTAGTTGGGGGTTGCCAAGTCACAGGTTTGAATAGAGAATTGTGAGGAATATAAATGTTAAAATTTAAAATGGGATTATTTTCTATCCAGTAGCTTACTATCAAAGTTCTCTCTGGGTTCAAACCAGTCAAGTCAACGTGGAAAAAAACAAACATTTACAGCCATATTTATCATGAACATTAATAAGTGGTCTATATTTGACCTTACTCAATAATATTCTAATATAATCTTTATAATTAAGGGTATTCCTTAACAGCAGCTACACAGATTGCTAATCGTGATAATATGACAAACTGTTTGTTTTGGACACGTGTTAATTATGTTGTTTTATGACAGAATAAGACTAAACTAAACTTCTATAAGTCATATAGGACAATGTTAATTGGTTGACTGTTGACATCACTGCATCTCAGCAGCCTAAGCTAACATTAGTCATCAGCCAAGATTTTCTTTTTTCTTGTTTTGGCCAACTCACAGACTTAGATACAGCTGAGTAAATTTGCCGGTGACAGTTGTCGTATTTGACAACTAAGACCTTCACCTCTAAGACACAGTTAATTATGTAAGTCAGATCTGACAATTGCACGCTTTCAAATCGGCCCTGTTTGATCCCACAGCATCCCCCAACAGCCTCATTTCATTGCCACGCATTGAACAACTCTGAAACAGCACAGCAGCTAAAATTCTTCAAGGTAAAGGAGTGACTCAGACTCACATCAGTATTGTGACCGTGTCAGAAGGGAGGTGTGTGTGTGTGTGTGTGTGTGTGTGTCTCCGTGAGCGTATGTGTGTGTATGTGTACCCTCCCAGATGGACCTGAACATAGTGTGGAAGGTGTTCCTGCCAGAGGCACTGGGTGAGGACAGATCGTAACAGCTTTCACACAAACACCCTGAAACCTGCTCTGATATTACAAGGCCGTGAAAGGTTTCCAGGCATCTGCTGTCTTTGTGTGTGTGTGTGTGTGTGTGTGTCATACATGTTTGGGAAATACATGTGTGACAAAGACAGATTCTAGAGAGATTGTGTGTGTGTGTGTGTGTGTGTGTGTGTGTGTGTCAAAGGCAGTCCAGATCTCACAGGCTTTTGCAGAAATGCTTTCGTTTCTCCTCTAAGTGTCAAGGCCGTAGAGACATTTGGTCTTTTTGGTCTGTTGCCATGTGTGTGAGTCTATGTGTAAATGAATGTTCTTTTATTTTCATCTATTTATTTATTGTTTTATTTTGTGATTTGAAATTAAATAGTGACTTCATGGTCAATGGTCTAACATTCAGCTTTAGTATGAAGTTCCTAGTCAGTATTATTAATTGAACCTTGTTGAGCCTGTAGCCTGTTTTACTTACAGTCACTACAAAGTCAGGACAGTGCAGCAGGACAGTGATCCTAGTTGAACTGAGATCAGTTCAATCCCACAGCTGCAAACAGCTACCCATAGTTATGTTTTATTGTTAAGTAATTTCTAACGGCCTTAGTAATTATGATGGAAGAGGAGAAAGTCACATGACATAGTGTATAGATTGACCTACGTATGGCTCGACAATACACAGATCTTTGACACAAGACCACTGTTTATTTTTTGTCCCCAAACCAAATCAAACTGTGACTGTTCCACAAACTTAACCACATGTCTGTGCTTGTTACCATGATGAGGACGGTCAGGTGACTAAACTGCAACAGCATATATATTTTCTATTAATGTATGATTAATACAAATACTACCAGCAGTTCCTGTTTGCACTATAACCATGTACAGAGAGCAGTCCTCTAGATTACTTCTGATATTGAAGGAAACATCATTACAGGGCAGGGTCATAAGTAATAAAGAGCAGCCTCAGAGAGTGAATGCCATTGATCCCAGCTGTATGTATATGGGGTCTGTGTTTTCCAGTCTGATAGATTTATGATGTGATTTGTGACACATAATGCATCAATGAGGAGTCAAAGGTTAAAGCTAAAAGGCAGCAATTTAACCTTGTAGTCACTGCTTCTGGAAAATTCCACTACATAATACATATCTAGGACAAAGACAAATGTGTCACTGTCTTAATACCATATACAGTATGTGTATGTGTGTGTGTGTATTCACTCACCTAGCTGAACTCGTGTCTGCCATCGCATCATGTTTGCTTCAGCTCCTGTTTGTAATCCTTCAAATCCTCGTCAGTCCTGGACGCTGAAGCCAAATGTGATGTGACATTTTAATAATCACTCAATGAGCACAGCGTAGGTGTGCCAAAAGGATTAATGTTACACCAAACATGTCAATACACACAGCCGAGAAGAGTTACACATAGATGAAGAATGCACAGAGTGGGAGGCTAATTGTGAATGTGTATGCATGTGTGAGGGTGATGGGGCTTACAGGCTTTAGAAATGCCCGAGCCAGAGAAGGTATCACAAGAAGGGGTCCAGATTATGCTGGTATATGTATAGTATGTGTTGAAGAGGCAATGCATATCAACTCTTTAAAGCTGAGCTGAGGTCTTCCTGAGGGCTTTATGGAGCTTGTAGACGCCCACCTATGCAGATTAGAAGAAAGGGAATGTACAGTTTATTAATACAACCATGATTAGCCTGGTCTCTGTCATCCATCTGTGCTGTGTTTGTGGACCCTTCTGTAATTCACCATGAGATTTCATCCAAAATATATAATAAGACATGTGGAGGTTTTATTAATCCCAACAAACAACCACACAGACCACATGTCTTTTATGTTTAGAGAAGGTTGTGATCCTCATACTGGTTATGTAAAAGCTGAAGACCCCTTAGGTCATCTGTGCAAGGAGCTTATTGTTTAAGAGAGGTAGGCACAGATATAATTTTTGGCGCAAATGTGAATTCAATGCTTTATTCACGAAGCATAAAATCTGAGAAACGGCACTACAGAAATAAAATATAATCTGGAAGAGATGAAAGATGTTTCCATGTTTTAATCCTATGGTATAACAGACCTGACAGTTTGCATTGAGTCTTTATCTGGTTTTTCATCAAAAAGAAAACATCCTTTGTGTCTAATTGTTGTTTCTTCTGGCTGGAGGCTCTTTGGAGGATCCATATATTGAATTATTTTGAATCATTATTTTGAGACATTCCCTTCTCGGGCTTGACAAAGCTTAGGTGCACTATAAATAAGTAAAATTATCTCCTGCTATTGTTGTAAAGGAGAAAATATGTATGAGTTAATGCTTAATGCTTGAATAAATTGCTTTTTCCATTAAATAGAGTTGTTTTTCTGTCTCCATTTCCTCACAGGTGGCCAGGGCAACCTAGTTTTCAGAGTTCATCTCCCTCTAAATGAATTAAGCCGTCTCTTTTTTTCTATTCTAATTGAAATGAATCCTCCAGGTTCATTTTTTTATGGAGTAGCAGCAGATGTTAATTTAAAATCAGTCTATAAAAGGCTGAGAGAGGGAGGGAGATAAGTCCCTGAGAGATCGGAGAAACAGGTTGTGTGTGTGTGTGTGTGTGTGTGTGTGCTTGGATGGGTACCGTGGACAGAAGAGATTGATTGTATCACCACATTTGCCATATTTACGTAGTGTTAATGTTTTAACAGTGCCTGGAATTAAATTTAAGGTTAATTAAGAAAAAAAAAGTAAAAATCTGCGTTTTCAAGTGTCAGTATGCTCAAATTACATGATGTGACGCACATTTTCCTTCACTTGTCTCTCGACATGCTGATATAGTTTCAGTCTAATTTAGAGATATTTAATTAATGTCACTACCTCAGTGCAACAGACCTGCATTGTGTTTGGTTTTTGGTGACTGATGCATTTGAAAATTTGAACACAAAAAAAAGTACAACCTGTGATGAGAGCTAACACACAGCTAACACAACAAGGACAGAGGGAACAAGCAGAGTCTGCTGAATTCATTGAGACAGAAAAGTCAGAGAGTAATGTGTGATGTAGTGAAAAACTCTCAGTTCTACAGTTGCACTTTTGTGTTTGTTCTTCATCTCAAGCTAACTGCAAATATCTCTTTGCAAATGCAATTTTCTTTCATTGATCCCGATAAACAAAAAAGTGTGTCCCTGCTGTTTACAGTCCATATTTTAAGGTAAATTAGTAACTTCCACTGCTCTTACAACTAGAATTTCACCCCTGGAATTTGTATTGCTGCCACCATGATGTCTTGTTTTGTATTGTCTTTTTATAACAAAATATTTCTTAGTAATTTCATCATCTTTTTTAGTTAGATGACTCTGCATGCTGCTGTAACATAAAACATTTTGACTGATAAAGTTTTCTTGTAGAAACAGATTCATTTGGTACTTAGTGATAATGAGAAAACATTATAATAACATGAAAATGATCTTGTTTGAAAAGGATGTGTTACATTGGAAACTTTTGTCATGGTAGCAGCAATACACTGCCACAGCACTCAAATAATTACAGTTTCATTTTTGCAGTTCAGCAATGCACGTTCTATATATAGAAGGAATAGTTAACATGTACAGCAGTACTGAATATCTTTCTCCCATATTCATGATATCCACCAATGCTCTTCTTTTCTTTCTTTCTTTCTTTCTTTCTTTCTTTCTTTCCCTCTCACTCTGTAGAGATGTGTGTGTGTGTGTGTGTAGGTGGGGTGGAAGACTATGCATGTTAATCAAATAAATAGCCCAATAACACCAGTATGTGTTCCCTCCCATGTGACAAAAGGCTTAATGCAGCAGTAATGCACTCTGTTAACCTTCCATAATGTCTGCTGCCCTCTGGGCCTGCATGAACAGATGATGTACACATAGGCAAACAAATACACACACACACATGCACACAGAGCCCCGTGGTTTGTCTTGATTCCAGACACCCTGATACTGTCCACCCATGGGTTCTTCTGTCCAAAACGGTTCCTGCAGTCCACACGTGTGGCTGTGAACAGTATGTGGAGTTGCTCGTCTGCTCTACTGTTTGGAGCTCTGCTTGTGCCTGTGCCCAAAGTCTTTACAGTGTCTGGTGAAGGCTGGTGTCACTACACACACACACACACACACACACACACACAAACACACAGATTTAACTAAACTGTAACCTGGGGACACACATGCTCAAACCACATGCACTCATTTCTAAAAAGGGACACATAGAGATTCACAGTCTTGTGCTAAATTGAGCTGTATGCCATCTCTGTACACAGGCACTGAAGCAGCGAATGTGTGTGTTCATCATAGAAACAGTCCAACATGAAGGAAACGTGTATACCCTCCTCTATGTCAACAAGCTACATAGGGCAATTATGAACACAATTTTAGCCCATATAGCTGTGGTCCCCAGGTGACTACACACACACACACACACACACACACACACACACACACACACACATGCATTCTCACCCCTCCTTGGTGGATAAAATAATATGTTGCCACCCTGTAGGTGGACTGTTGAGCTCTATGGTAGCATTATCTTGTTCAGACTGAGTCCTGTGTTCACCCACCTGCAGTCGTTTAGCCAGAAACCTCAACTCACACCGTGCATTTTTATTTTGGGAGGAATTATCTTGCGTAAGGCTTTTACAGAAAATGGTTTCATAGGTGCAACCTTCACTTATTTTTTAAAAAAATCCACTGACCTTGTAATTTATACGTCTGCACTCTGCTTGAATGGCTAAACATTTCTCGGTGCAAATGATTTTATTATTTACATATTTGGTAAAACCATATGACCAACATGAAGATCAGCAACAACCTGCTAAACACTTTGCACTTCCCAGAAGATTTTTCCTCTAGATGCTACTTTGACTTGAAGGATGTGTTCACATTCATCAGTTAAATAGAAATTGGGATGATTCGCTTTTGGTTTTCTTCTCATTTTTCTTTGGTCTGTTTGACAGGATTGCTTCACTGCCATGTATCATGAAGTAGCAACCATCAGTTAAACAGGGTTAATGTCTGAACTTTTAACAGACTAACTCTCCTGCTCTGAAGCAGACCAACAGCACTGTGGAACCACAGTCAATCAGTCCGTCCATCCTCCTTTTCTCCGTTCCTCTTCTCCCTCCCTCTTTCCCTCCTCCCTTGTTGTCATTGTAGGGCAGACATCCAGGCAGTCTGGTGGCTGGAGAGGTTGGCGTCCACCTGGCTCAGCGCCTGGTAACAGTTTAAAGCCAGCCAAGATTCTGTCAGACCTTGTGTTTGTGTGTCTGCATGTCCACGCCAGAGAGAAGGACTGACAGGAAGAAAGACCTCTGACACTGGTCATCAATCTGAATAACACACACACACACACACACACACACACACACACACACAACCACACACACACACACAAACACCCTCACTGGTATCATTGTGTTAATGTTATTTCTGCACAGCCATTTAAAAGCTGCCAAATCCTCATTGTCCCGCACTGGTGTGTGTGTGTGTGTGTGTGTGTGTGTGTGTGTGTGTGTGTGTGTGTGAGTAAGTGTTGATGGTGTTGATGATGATGCATATATGTGTGTGGCCTGTCAGCTGAGTGCATGTATAATGTTCATGTGTGTTCATTACCGATGACATGTACAGCACATACAGCTGTGCTTGTGCGTTGGAGAATGCAGCACAAGTAATTGGCTGTTCTCAGTAATTGCTTGTCATTTAGTTTTCTCTGTTGTTATTTAGAATGAAGCACAGGGCCTTGGGACCCAGAAAATTGCCGGTTGAAAAACAACACGCACAGTTACACACAGACTTCACTTTACAATTTCTAGCTTATTGGAAACTGTTGTTTGACAAGCCCATTACCATTAGAATTAGAATGAATATCCTCTCATTTTCTACCTGCTTTTGTTGCTGCAAATAAATCCTCCTCTTATTCTGTTTTATAATCTCATCATCCACTTTCTGACTAAATTGACTTTCCTTTTTTTTTTTTCTAACCTGCTGTCCTCATCTCTCAGCCCCCTCCACCCTCAGGCTACTACAGTGGGTTAGCAGAGCCTCAGTCTCATGATCCACCTGGAGTCCCATTGTGCTACACCTCTAACACTGTGTTTGTGTGTGTGTGTGTGTGCCTAGAGCTAAAAGCAGATGAAAAGCTAGAGACTTAATTCAGCTCAGGTGTGAACAGGCACAATCATTTCTATGTACATGCATGTGGGTTTGTGTTTTGTGTGTTTGCTTGAGCTGTTGCGAAGTAATTTTTCAGCAGAAATATGTGGTGTTTATATGTATGTGTCCATGCATGTGCACGTTCAGCCTTGGGCTACTGAATTTACCTCACATTGAAAAGCTCAAAGAGCTGACTAATCCATTGTCTTCGCTTAAATCACTTCTGTTACTAAAAACACTGTCCTGAACAAAATGATTTCCTTTTCTTGTATCATTGTGGTTTCTTTGGAGATTCTCAGGTGTGTTTGCTGGAGATATTCTCAGGTGTGTTTGTTGTTCAGGGGGAAGTACAGGACCCAGAAAATTACCAATTCAAAAACAACACACAGATTAGTTACATGCAGACTTCACTTTACAGTATCTAACTTATTGGAAACTGCTGCTTTTAAGTGTGAAGATGCATTATTCCAATTCATCCATAGTTGGCATAACGTGGAAAAACTTACAATATTCAATATGTGACACAGTTTTGCGTTGATAAAGTCTGTCTGCACTGTATGTTTGACAGAGCAGGTCGTCGCAGTGCAGTTTAATCCCTCCTCCTGCCCACATGTCCAGCCCTTGGGAAAGGAGCCAAATTGTTCCTAATGGTCAGACCAGCACCTCGTATGATGGAGGAATGAGAGGCAACTGTGACTGAACATGTTATAATTTCTCAGTACATACAGCAAATGCATGGCTTGTGTCAACTTTTTGACTTGTCCAAAGTTACAAAACTGACCAACAGAAATGTATTCATATCCTCCTCAAAGTAGAAAGAGTCAGTGTCGAGAAATTGGCACAAAAGCATATACACATTTTCAATATATACTGGGAAAAAATGCTTTTGTTCTGCACATAAAGCCACTATCCCAGTTACACACACAGTTACATGAACACAAAATACAAAATATCCATACCTGAGATTTAGACACTTCCACATACACACACACACACTCATATAAACACTCTCGTACTGTGAGCAGTGGGGTGCTTCATTAGTCCTGGTTAATAAAGTGTAAAGGATTTTCATTAGTGGTGACGAGCCAGCTGGCTGAGGACAGAGCTGACTGACAAGAGGTCAGAGAGGAGGAGGAGGAGGGATTATAGATGGAGGGAGGAGAGGAGAAAGAAAAGACACGATGAGTCACGTTTATTTATAGAGCACTTAAAGAAGGACACGTGGTGGCTGACCGAAACCTAAAACTGACACACAAGAGTAGAAACAGGAGAATGATGAGGATATAAGGACGGAGAAATAAGGAGGCAGGTGCAGGTAGTAACAAGCTCAAGGTGTGAAAGGGGATAAAAGAAACTAAAGATAGAGGAGATAGTGAGATGAAAAGAGGAAGAAAGGGAAGAACAGAAGAGCAAGAAAGAAAGAGGAGGAAATAAAAACTGCTTGAGAAGCATCTAAGACTAGGAGACTGTGAAGGACGGTAATAAAAAGAACTAAATAAGGGGGGGGGGGGTTTACAAAAAATGAGGGAAGGAGGAGGGATGATTAATGATGATGAGGGAAAAGAAGAAGGTGGAATTGGTTAGACATCAGAAGGGCAGGGTGGAAGGATCAAGTCAGGGAGGTGTGCATGGAAAGGGGGCGTAGGAGGTGAAAGGAGGGAAGGATGTTTTAGAGGAGGGAGTGTAGAGAAGGAGAGATCTGCTAAGTGTCTTGGGATGGAGGAATGGATGGAGGGAGAGGGAATACTTAAAGAGGGCTGATGAAAGTGACACAGAGAGAAACAGGCAGAGGACAGAACTGCAGGTGAAGTCAAGTCAGCTTTATTTAAAGAAGAAGTCACACATGCCTGCACACACAGCACGCAGCTGCTTCAAAAACCCAGAATTCTCTGACTGGTTTCACTTAAAGCACTTTGCTCTTGTGCTTAATGAGGCTATGGAGATGGACATGTGTGATAGATGAAGATGGGTGTGTCAGGTTGTAATTGGATGAAAACAACTTAGTGGGAGGGGCTTAGAAATAACAGGAAACAGCTGTGATTCAGCAGGTAAGTGCAGATAGACAGTCGTCCTGACTGAACTTTCGCTAAGCTTCATATAGATAGATAGATAGATAGATAGATAGATAGATAGATAGATAGATAGATAGATAGATAAATAGATAGATAGATAAATAGATAGATCAGGAGAGACTTAGAACAAAAGCATGCACAAATCTGGATTAGAATAGAATTTTTATTGTGCCCAGGAGAAACAAAGTTTTGGTGCTTAGAGCCCGGCAGGAAGTAGATCACCATGGGAAGCGTTCAGATTTTAAGTGGTGCTTCCGATATATAGGAAACTACCCCCCAGAGAATACATGAGGTATCATACCTATAACTAGTTTTGCTGAAAACGAAATTATTTTTAAATACATCACATCTACGTCCATGTTATGATATTTTTTGGGCAGTCAGTTCTGGTCACATAACATTTATGCTAGATCAAGCATGTTACATTTAAAAGACAGAGAGACGAGATGAAAGAAACAAAGAAATGGACAAAAGGACATGTTTTTGTCATTGCCATTCAGGGGTGACACTGTCCTGCTGGCCCAGACACAAAAGAGGTGTGTGTGTCTGTGAGTGTGTGTGTGTGTGTATGTGCATGTGTCATTGACTATGACAGTGTGTCCTTCCAGATCCAGACAGGACACAGTCTGACCAAAGTCACCTCCTCCTGACAAACAGCTTTCAGACAGCCCTGTGTGTGTGTGTGTGTGTGTGTGTGTGTGTGTGTGTGTGTGTGTGTGTGTGTGTGTGTGTGTGCGTGTGTCTGCACTCGCACATATCCATCCATATTAAGTTTTTTGTGTGTTCATGTGAATATGTGTCTCTGTGCCTGTGTATTAAACCATCTCATACACAATTACTGCAGCACAAGCTGGTGTCTGTGAGGTCGTGGTGGGAGATCCACGAAGCTCCAATCAGAGTTAAACTAGAAAACATAATCAGGAAAAACGAAAATGAAAGCAAATATTATAAAACCAGCTGCTGCAGCATCCTCTCAAATATTGACTCGCACAAATCTTATCTGGGACTTCAAATCTAGACAGAGAAGGATGTAGGAAAATTTCCTGTGAGTGTAAATTCCACCGTGCGAGCTCTCCAGTGATTTGCTGTGAAAGTACCCCCTCCCCCCCTTGTGCAGTTTATGGCCTTAGCTCCTCTGTCTCTATTTTGATCTGTGGAATGAGTTTATCCATATTTAATGATCTTCCTAATGAAGCTTTCACCTCGTGTTTGCCTGTTCTCCATTTTCTTCTCCTGCCTCTTGAGCTCAGACACTTTGCTTAACAAAAAAAAAAAAAAGATTTCTGGGTAAAAGACTTTAGGGACATTAAACTGAAAAACATTATCAGGTATGAGTTGGTCTGAGTACATTAGAGATGTGTGTTTCTTGCATTTGTGTGCTTTTTCCTGTCCATATGTGTGTTTTTATGTGTGTGTGCATGTGGCAACTTGGGCAAAGGCCCATTACTCTAGGCTAAATGAGTAAAGGGCCCCCATGGTGCCTGTTGAGATGCCCGACTAGAATGATGGGTTCCTGGCTCAGATGAAGGGGCCCTTCAGGCAATAGGCTGGATGACAGTGATCCATTACCATGGCAAAGGCCTGTCCCCGCGGCCCCCACACACCCAGAGATAGAATCAGAAACACAGATAGAATACACACACATTCTCCCTGTGTCGCTCTCTCGCTTGTTTACACACACTGGATCTCACTCAATTTCTCGTTCACACGCATGCACACACACACACACACACACACACACACACACACACAGGTCCTTCACTAGCCCTCATCCATTATTTAACATGGAGAACTCCCATCGAGCAGTGTAGAGGTATGGGGCAGAGTCACAGGGAATGAACGCTCTAATTAGAACAGTGAATGGAGAGATTGGCTTTGGAGGGAAAAACGCAGAGGGAAGCTGAGAGTTGTGAATGATGTAGCTGGGGGAGGAAAAGGAAGGCAGCTTTGGGGTAAGAATGTGAGGAGAGACCAAAGTAAGAGAGAGAGAGAGAGAGAGATTTAAAGGAAAAGAAAGAAGGGATGGAACGACATGAATGGTTTCAGAGGAGGGGAAATGGGAAAGTTGAACAAATTTAAGAAGTGGAAAAACAGTGGGAGAGATAATATTTAGTGTAACCGAGGAAGATTTATTTTTGTGGAAATTTTATGAGACTACATGTTGATTGGTCGATTGATGAAGCTCTTTTACTGGCTGGCTGCAGTATGTCTATTTGGATGGCAATGAAGCTCAGAGAAATATCAGTCAGGAAGACTCTCCTTACTCAAGTCACTAGTACAGCTTTCTCATTTTCTGTTGCTCCACCAGCTTATTCTTGTCTTCTTCCAATCACAGCCCGACTCCCTCGCCTTTAGCCAATCACCTGTGAGCTGTCAAACTTTAAAAAACTGAAGGACCTGTGCTGACACAGTTCACACTTTGGGATTTGCGAGAACTTGTCACTTCCAGATGTTCTCTGATGACTTCTCCAATGTTGTCTACATCGATTAGGAACACAAGGAGAAGCAAAGGGAGCTCTGACATATGTTAACATGAGTTTCATACTTTTAGCTTTAAGCTTTTACTTTTAGAGTAAAACAAAGCAATCAAAAAGAAAAAATCAACAAACTTAGAGGAACTACGACTGACTGTATGACCGCATGCCTCTGTGATTATAAATATAGAATTCAACCCTATAGGGTCAGCTGATAAGTTGAGAGATGGAGACAGAGGAGGTTAAAGGTCAAACTTGGTTGCACTGTCCTTGCTTTGATCCTCTGTGTGTGTGTGTGTGCATTCTCTCACAGGATAACGGCTGAGAGATCTGATGATTTACTCAGAGATGGGGGGGGTCAGAAGTCACAGCTGTTCTAACCCAGAGTCACAAGCAGTGTGTGTGTGTGTTCGTGTGTGCACTTGCAGGTGCGTGTGTTTGTGTGTGCAGGATCTGTGGCCCATGAATAATCAATAACTTTCCTCCACTGGCATTGTTTCTGTAACTCTGGAGTCTGATACAGGGCAGAGGAGGTGATGTTAAATTTCTGTGGACGGATGTTACAAGCACCAGCTCAGTCTGGTGGAAAAGCAGAAGAGAGAGCAAAGGTGGCGACCTTTCACCTTTTCCAAACTCTGACAGGAGCTGATACAAGAGTTCTGCTCTCTCCCTCTGTCTGTCTGTGGCTCTCACTATAATGTTCTCAGGATAATGTCTTAATACATTAAGTACATAACACTAATCTGAACATATTTCAAAATAATAAGTTGAGTGCTGTAAATGTATTTGAAAGATTGATTTGTGTTCTAGTGGAAAATCTGTTGAATCAAGTCAACACAACAAAGACTTTTCAGTTTGAAAGTTGAAAGTCTAGTAAAACTTCATAAAACACTTTCCTCAGTTGCCTCATTAAAGAGAAACCTTTCCACCTTGCATCTGAAACACTGGCTACACAGCACAAAGATCAGACCAGCTAACCCTCATGCACGTATACAGAAACTGTTTTTGATATTTTACATGAGAGGACATTAATCAAGGGGAGTTATGATTGTATAACTGGCCTCACAGAGGAAGCTAAAAAATGAAAAAGTAAGATATGAGTGTAAAAACACATCCAGCTCATCAGCATTAATCATGAAATGGACTTTTCTCTTTTGAGTATCAAAGATTTTCGGCTCTGAAGAATTTAGTTTATGCCTTCAGAGCCCTGTTATTCTCAAAAACATGTTCTACACTTTTTTAAAACCAACTGATTGCAGGTTAAAGGACTCTCTTCAATATTTATAGCAAACATTATCACAATTGATGTGTTCAGTTATATTTTCAAGCTTCTGATGACCGTTTACTACCTTTTGTCAGGTTCAGGCCTCCATATTTTGGGGCTGTCAGTGTGTAAAGTTGCTTTATGCAGCTTTTAAGCCAGTGGCTTCATTTAATCTGCTGCCACACTGGGAAAGTTATTCATTACAATAGCCTCTTAATGCTGGTATTTCTCAGAATATAACAGAGTGATTGTAATTATACTGTGCTTTGTGCCCAAAAGCTCGGGGCCATAATCGTGATAAGCTCTTGAGGGTATGTGTGAACTGTTTTTTCCTCTGCTCCAACACTGTGGCATCAGCTGACTGCAGTTATTTATTTTAATTGGTTGTGAGTTTTTCATTTTTCATTTCCCACTCATCAAAACTAATAAACACAGTTTTTCTTGTTCTTTGTGTAATATGTACATGTATCCGCATGTGTTTTAACAATAATGTGTCATGTTTTCACGTTTTGATTTTGGGTGTGTTCCACTGCCTCTGTTCTGACTGCTGATGTGTGTATGAGAAAAAAAGGCAAGCAATTCTTTACTAGTTTAATCTGCTCCAGTCTCAGGTGCTGTGTTTTATTGGTTTTTTTATTATTTGTTTTCTTTCCTGTTTTCGGTCTGTTTTGATTGTTTGTCATTCCTCAGACTTAGTAGAAAAAAAATCCTCCCAGATCTGGCATTCTGCACCTGTTCCCATTGGTTCCCTCCTCTGGCCATCACCTGATCAGTCAGCTTCCTGCACACCTGTTCTCCATCACCTCATTAGCATCAAGTATGTGTGGTACCATTCCAGCAGTCATTCTCTACCACACTGTCTTTGTTGCCTTGTCTTGTTCCATCCTGTCTGCCTTCATTTAGGTGATCGCTCAGCTGTAGTCTTCTGCCTGTTTGTTTGTTTTGTTAGGGATCAACCACAGTTTCAGTGTCACATTTCACTGGGTTGCACCAACAAACCAGCAACCTTGTTTTGCATTTAATAGAAAATCAAGTGATGTTGCAACTGATGTTGCTGTATGAGTCAGTTAGGACATGACAACATTATATAATAATATCAATCCTTCCCTCATAAGATTAACACACAAAATCCTTTTAACTTTCTTTAAAGTTGAATTAATCAATTTTAGGGGTACACCACACACACACACACACACACACACACACACACACACACACACACACACACAGACAAACGTATGCACATATCACTGTCACATTTGTGAGGATCTTCATAACCCCCCTTCACATCCCTACGTAAAAATATCCTTACTTTGAAAGGTTCTTATTATTCTATCATTAAATATATCCTTGTGAGGCTGTTTGGGGCCTCACCGGCATATTAAAACATACATGAAAAATTTGTACCCTTCATCATATTTGTGACAGTTATTTCTGTCAGTGGTCCAGGTCCTTTTTGTGTCCCCCGGCAACACTACACATTATGAAATATCCATTTTAGATCTAATAGGAGATTAATTTTAAATATTATTGAGAGCTACAAACTCTCCATTGAGATCAAAATGCATCAAAAGTTATTGTTTAATTTCTAATAATGTGATGGTAAAGTTGAACAAAAAAAATCAGAGAATGTTGTTTTGTTATCTTTCAACTCATGCATACACAAAACAAACTTCTACATCCTACATTACCTCCTTCTCTGTGGTTTCTGTTCCGAATTAAACCAAACATCTTATCTACTGTATGCAGTCTTCCATGTATGCATCCATAGACATGTCTCCACACACACAGTCACACCAGATTGATTTGCTATTTAATTTCAACTTTATATTTTCATCCTGTGATAAACATTAATGAACAGCTTCAGGGATACTGAAATGAAGCCAAGAGGAGTTTGGTAGCTGTCTGGCTGCAGAGTCCTCCTTGGCAAGAGGAGCGCTTGTTTTGTTCAGCCTCCTGCTTTCTTTTGAAGAGATGGATGCCTATGGAAACACTCCATACACCTGCTGGAGAAGATAATGAGAAAACAGTGTGTGATGTGGACTCCTCACTCATTTAAACACTAATCTGATTTTTATTTACTTCCCTCTTATGATGTCATTTAGGAGTTGTGCATCAACCACTGGGCAGGCCACACTACCAGCGTGGCTAAAAGTATGGCCAGAGATAAATAGACAAAGATAAAATAATAATCATATGTTTATATGCTATATACATTGGTATGGTGACACAGTAAATAGACTGTGACTGTCAGGGAGCTGTTACCAAATGCTTAAAGTCAGAAAATCACAAAGAAAGAAAAATGCCTCAGGGGTAAAAATTAGACACAAATGAAACTAATGAAAATAATGTGCCCAACTTTTGGCAGGTAATATGGGATTAATTTCAGTCTCAGTTATGAAAACAGAAAAGAAAGAAACTAAAATTTAACAGCCCATCCTGCAAGACATAACATGCATTAGCAATTTGTCTCAGTTTTCTTGGTGCCTCCTGTCTGAGCCCTGGATTCTATTTTAAATGGTGACCTGAGAAACTGTACGTGCTCATCATTGAGGGATAAAATGCTCATAATCAGTGCATGGTGTCTGCCTGCTATCACAGTAATGATCTCAGTCAGGTTTCAGAAAGCCATGAGAAGAACATGAGCAAAATCTCAGGAAGGCATTTAATGAGACAGATATTACTTTCAAATTAAAACAGCAGGTGTCTTTTCCTCTGTCTTTTTCCCCTGTTGCTTTCTCCTGCTTCTCTTTGTCATTCTCTCTCCACTTTTCCATCCTATGTTTCTTTCTCTGGATTGCTGTGTGTCATTTCAATTAAGATACCGAGTAATTAAATCTCTTTTTAATGACTGCTAACTGCCTGAGCCGGAGCATGCATCAGTGCACATGGGCAGTGTGTGTGTGTGATGAGTGTTTTTGTGTGTTATTGTGGATAGACGTACTCAGTACTTCAGTTTGTGTGTGCTTGCAGGTGTATACTCAACTCATTAGCAGCCATGTTGATTTGAATGGTTTGCTTGCAAACAGTTAATGGCAGCAGGATTATCACCAGGTAGTTAGTTTAAAAGTTTGCCTGATGATAACAGAGCTCAGGTGTCGGCTAGTGTCGTCACTAACGTCGTCGTCAGTGTCAAAAGACTGAAATTTCCATAGAAGGCTGTAACTATATCCAAAGCCTGTTCTGTGAGTGAGTTCAAATGAATTTTGAGAAATCTACTGTTTTCAGGATGAGGATAAATTGAAATTTGGTTCCTTCTCTATCAGGAGTGATATCAATCTCATATCTGTGTTCAGTACAGGGAAGTTAGCCTGGCTTAGCATGGCTAGAGGAAACACAGAGAAACAGTGGAAATATGGGAAATAGTCTGTCTTAGAGGTGTATGATTTTAAAGGCTGGAGTCAGGACGTGGTTAGCCTCACTCATTGTAGCATAAAAACTATAAATGGCTAAAACCCAATGTAAAATGTTGTATCTCGTTTGTTTCATCCACACACAGACAGGAATGTATGAACATTTCATTGCAGAGAACCTCTGTTCATCAGCAGTGTCTAGCAGTTTGCACTGTACAGTGGCTGGTGATGTTGCACAATAACAGTCAAACAAGACATTTTGGAAAGTTTTTTTTCCCCTCT
>NW_026115757.1:0-18878 GCF_001640805.2 Lates calcarifer | reverse complement strand
TTCTTTTTGACTCTGGGGATCAGGATCAAGTGTGACACCCAGATTTTTGGCTGTTGTACTTTGAGAGATAACACAGTTGTCAAGGGATATAGTTACATGATCGAACTGGTGTCTATATCGTGCTGGGCCAATAACCAGCATTTCAGTTTTGTCTGAGTTAAGAAGCAGGAAGTTTTGAGACATCCAGCTTTTAACAGAGGACAAGCAGATCTCTAGCTCCCTAATTTGAGAGGCATTATCAGCCTTTATGGCACATATAGCTGAGTATCATCAGCATAACAGTGAAAATTAATTCCATGACTCCGAATAATTTGGCCAAGAGGAGAAATATATAGAGAGAAAAGCAGGGGGCCAAGAACAGAACCCTGGGGTACTCCATATTTCACATCAGAAAAGGCTGACACAGTGTTATTACAAGAGACACACTGAGTTCTGTCAAGTAAGATTTAACCAGCTGAGGCCAGGCCAGAGATTCCAAATCTATTTTCCAATCGGTCCATGAGTATATCTATAGTATCAAAGGCTGCACTAAGATCAAGTCATATGAGCATAGAGGTGGAATCTGAATCTAGAGAGAGTAGCAGATCATTTACTACTTTAGCAAGTGCTGTTTCAGTAGAGTGAAAGGCCCTAAAGACAGACTGATACGGTTCAAATAGATTATTATCAGCTAAATGAGCTGAAAGCTGCTGATACACCACTTTTTCTAGTATTTTAGAGAAGAATGGGAGATTTGAGACAGGCCGATAGTTACCTAAAGACCCAGGATCAAGGTGTGGTTTCTTAAGTAAAGGTTTAACCACAGCTGTTTTAAAGCTAGAAGGAACAGTGCCAGTCGTCAACGATAGATTCACAATATTCAGCACTGCAGGGCCAGGACTGGCCAGAGATCTTTGGAAAGTTTACCCGGTAAAGGGTCAAAAAGGCAAGTGGTGGGTTTAGAAGCTAGTACTATCTTAGATAATGAATCAGACATACTAATGTCAAAATTCATCAGAGCAGAAACTCTCTGAGACTCAGTATGATGCTCAGCCGGTTCTGCAGGCAGATGCTGGAGAAACTGAACTGGATTTTTAATCTAATCTCATCAATTTTACTGCAGAAAAAATTCTGAACTCATGAGCAGTAAAGGGCGAGCAGCTAGGAGGCGGCTGCTTTTTAGTGAGTTTAGCTACAGTGTCAAAAAGAAATCTAGGATTATGTTTATTGCTATTGATTAAGTTTGAAAAATATGCTGCTCTGGCAGTAGACAGTGCCATGCTTATATTCCAGAACACCCTGGTGCCACTGGAGATACAGGAGCTTCTGCTTCAGAGCACGTGTGTCGTCTGTGAACCAGGGAGTGGACCCTCTTTGGCTGTTTAACTTTAGTGGTGAGAGGTGCAACTGAATCAAGGGACTAGACAAGGTTGTATTTAAATCCCTGGTACAGTTTTCAACAGAACCTATTGCTGCAGTAAAAGGGGCCAGGACCTCTGGTAGTTGTTCACTAAGAACAGTTAAAGTTGTGGGACCTATGTGTCTGGTGGAAGATATATTAGATCAGAGATAACAGATGTGACAGGAGAGATGGTCAGATCAGACACCTCAATCCCACAGGACAGAATCAGGTCTAAGGAGTGTTACCACCACAGTGAGTGGGTTCATGTACAGACTGTGTGAACCCAAAGGTATCATGAGGGCCAGAAAGGCTTTATTTAGAGGGCCACATCCGGCCCGGCGTGCAATAATATGATAATGGCCGGCGATATGAAGCATGATAACACAATAAACTACAGATCCCATAATGCAGCGCTTCAGTTGCCTTGCCGAAAGCTTCCCGCGTCAATCAAGTCTAGCTTCTGTTGCTGCAAGTCGTTGCGAAGCTAGCCCCTCACAATGCCGGAGAGAAAAGTTGATTCTGAAAACAGAACCTTTCGAAACCGACGGCAGGCTGAGTATATGTTCACTGACATTGCCGGTAAACACGTGTGTCTCATTTGTGGAGCTAATGTGGCTGTAATTAAAGAATTGAATCTAAGACGGCACTATGAGACAAAACATCAGGATGACCTGAAAGACCTGAATGCAGGGCTGAAGATACACAAAGTAGAAGAGTTTAAAGAACAATCTGACATTTCAGCAGACGTTTTTTACCCGTGCAAAATCTCTAAGTACTGACATGACTGACACCGCACAGCTAGCCATCTTCATCCGCGGAGTGGACTCCACTTTGCGCGTTACAGAGGAAATATTGGACATTAAATCGATGCACGGGACAACGACTGGAAAAGACATTTTTGAAGACGTATGTCAAAGTGTAACCGACATGAAACTGCCCCTGGACTTAGAACTGATGGAGCACCGGCTGTGTGCAGTGAAAAAAGTGGACTAGTGGGAAGGATGCGAGTAAAGATGCAGGAGGAGAACTGTACTGGTGAGTACTGGTGAGTACAGCATATCACTGCATCATACACCAGGAAGCACTATGTGGCAAAGTCCTGAAGATGGACCATGACAAAGACTCCACCGTTTTGCGGGATGAAAAGTGGAAATGCGAGTTGGCGTTTCTGTCTGACATAACAGCTCATCTGAACGCCTTAAACCTCCAGCTCCAGGGACGTGACCGCGTGACCGCTGACATGTATGACGCAGTGAAGGCATTTCAACTGAAGCTGCTTTTATGGGAGACACAAATGCACCAGTGCAACTTGCCTCACTTTCCCTGTTGCCAAGTAATGTTGAACCAAGTCGGCACAACGGTGTTCCCAAACGCGCACTTTGCTGATAAACTGAGCTTGGTGACTTTGAAGCACAGAAAAAGACTTTCGAGTTGCTTCGCAACCCATTTGCCGTCGACGTGGAAACTGCACCTGTGCAGATTCAGATGGAGCTGACTGAGCTGCAGTGTAACGGGACACTGCAGGGCCCGCACACTTTATTCACTCCATTCCCGCAGCAATGCCCCAGCTCCGTCTACATGCGGCTCGAACCTTGTGCGTTTGGTAGCACATATCTGTGTGAGAAGCTCTTCTCAGTGATGAAGACTAACAAAACAGCACACACTGATAAGCACCTGCAGTCCATCCTGAGAATCTCCACAACCCAGGACCTCACACCAAACATAAAAGAACTTGTTGCCAAAAAAAGATGCCAAGCATCCAGCTCTAATAAATGACATAAAAGCAAAGAAATTCAAATGTTTGATTTGTTATTTTAACCTTTACTTAAAGCACAAGCACTGTCACAATTTTTCTTTCTTTTTTCAGGTGTTTTTTGCAGCATGTTCATATTTCTAACTTGTATAATTTTGACAGGATATATTTTCATGGAGAGCAAAATATTTTAAGTTATTTAAAGTTTAAGTTGATTTATATAGGAATAATATTCCTGTCTGTTTTTATTCATATTCATGTTCAAAAACATTTAGTTTTAGTGTGTTCAATAAATGTTTATCCTGTTCGGCCCCGACCTAAACTGTGTTTTGAATTTTGGCCCCTGTGCAGTTGAGTTTGACACCCCTGCTCTCCAGGTTCAACTGGACACAGATTTCCTCTGAAGACTGTTCAGTCAGACTGTCCTCAGGTCTGTTCTTCAGCATTAAATCCCTGCAGCTTGTTCATGTTCCTCCAGCTTCATGTTTAAGTCTGGTTGTGTTTGTGAAGCACTGACCCAACCAAATCAGAAACTCGACTCGGTCGTTTTTAGTTAATTTTACTGTTTTAAAGTGAAACTCACCAAAGTGACTAAAGTTCAGTAACCAGGTGTTGAACAGTCGACTCTTTATAACAAGTCTACAGACTGAGGAGGTCATGTGACCTGCAGTTCTCCCTGTGGACACTAGGACTCAGCTGATTGATGTTTGTGTCTCTGTGTCCTCAGTTTCCCAGCATGCCTTCACTGTGGAGGTGTATGAGGGGGCGGAGTCAGTCCTGCTGTCCTGTCAGATCTCCTCTGTTCCTGGGTTCCCCACAGTGATTTGGAGCCGCTTCGATCTCAGTCCTTCAACCGTCCACGAGGGAGACCAGAGAGGTGAGATCCTTAGAGACCAGAACCAGCGTTACAGAGACCGAACATCAGTGAAGACTGACGCTCTGAGGACTGGAGACCTCAGCCTCACTCTGAGGAAACCCCGCCTCTCTGACAGCGGCACCTACACCTGCACCATCACAGCGTTTGGAAATGAGCGGAGACTGGCAGTCGTACAGCTGCAGGTCAAAGGTCAGCAACAACACCCACTGTAACAGCTCCCTGCCTACCTGCAGCCGTCTGTCATGACCTGTCCTCCTACTGACTTCTACTTCCTGTTTTATGTTGTCTCTCCTCTCTTTAACTGGCAGTGGACTGAGGGTTGTGAGGTTCTGTGCTCCTGTTTTCTCCTGGGTTTTATTTGACGTTTGTGTTTTGGACCTTTCCTGCTCCTCTGAGGGTTTTTGTTGCTGGACTTGTTCCTTTACCTGCTGCTCTGTCAGGAAACATTGTTCCTTTGTTAAAATGAGTCCCTGTGTCTGTGTTTGGCTTCTTCTCCTGCGTCTCCTGAACGTGACTCCATCACTGATGTTCCTGCCTGATATTCTCCTCTGGTTTATCTCCCTCCAGCTGCTCTTTAACTCTGATCAGCTGTTACCACTCTGACCTCTGACCTCTGCCTGCTCCTAGCAACATGTGTGCTAACTTTATCCTGTGAGGCTGTCACTGAGGAGAGGTCGTCCTGAACTCCTGTCAGGATGTTGCTGAGTTGTGTTTTCTCTGAAGTTCTGGGAGTTTTTTCTCTGATAACGGGAACAATTGAGTTTCTGCAGCTTCCTGTGGATCTGATCCTGTTGATCTGTTTCAGACATAAAGACAATAAATGCAGTGATTTACAGAAGCAACAAACACTTGAACAGTGGAAACAGTTTTTCAGCAGCAGCGTCCCTGTGGGTCATGTGACCTGCAGTTCTCCCTGTGGACACTAGGACTCAGCTGATTGATGTTTGTGTCTCTGTGTCCTCAGTTTCCCAGCATGCCTTCACTGTGGAGGTGTATGAGGGGGCGGAGTCAGTCCTGCTGCCCTGTCAGATCCCTTTTGTACCTGAGGACACCACAGTGATGTGGAGCTGCTTCGATCTCAATCCTACAACCGTCCACCAGTGGACGGAGGAAGGTGATGACCTTAGAGACCAGAACCAGCGTTACAGAGACCGAACATGGATGAAGACTGATGCTGCGGAAACTGGAAACCTCAGCCTCACTCTGAGGAAACCCCGCCTCTCTGACAGCGGCACCTACACCTGCACCATCAGACCAGTTGGAGAGGAACCCAGACTGACAAACGTTCAGCTGCAGGTCAAAGGTCAGTGTAGCAGTGAAACGTGGAAGTCCAACAGAAGTGGATTCATCAGTCAGAATGAATGAATCCAGCTAATAATCAGCAGATGAACTGATAATGACAGTGATCAATAGTTGCAGTCGTACTGGTCAGTCACTTCTTCTAAAGATGCTGTTGTTGATGTGTGTGTTTGCCACAGAACCGTACACGTTCCCAACTGAAGCCACTGTTCTCCTGGTTCTTCTGGGTCTGGTTGCTGTTGTTGTTGTTGGTCTGGCTGTGTATTTCTGGTTCTATGTCATCAGAGGTAAGTTTTCTGTGTGTGTGTCTCCTCTACAGATCAGGTCTCAGCAGGTTTGACTCTGTGCCGTGTTAAAACCAGTCCTGGTCCTGTCACCATGAGTTTACCTGCTGTCTGTTCACCTGAGCTCTTTGTTTCTCTCAGTCTCTAAGGTGGTGGTGGAGGTGGAGGAGGGGGCGGAGTCTGTCCTGCTTCCTTACAGAACCATCGCGTGTCTGCCGAGGGACGCCACAGTGGAGTGGAGGTGCTGTGAACCTAAACCCATGACGGTCCATGTTCATCAGGATGGACGTGACCGTCCAGACAAACAGGATGAATTTTACCAGAACCGAACGCAGATGAAGAAAAACCCTCTGAGAACTGGAGACCTCAGTCTGACCCTGACTGACCCCAGTTATCTGGACAGAGGGACCTACGTCTGCTCCGTCCGCAGACACAAACACATCCTGATACAGAAAGTAGTTCAGCTGCAGGTCAGAGGTCAGTACCGCAGAGACAGGTCAGAGGTTAGAGGTCATTATAGATCACTACCTCTGCTACAGTGTGACGGTCTGTTGTCCTCTCAGTCCAACAGGTGGAGGTGAAGGTGGAGGGGGGGGTGGAGTCTGTCCAGCTGCCGTGTCAAAGCAGAGTTCACCTTCCTGAGGACGTCACAGTCGTCTGGAAGTTCTGTCAGTCCAAGACCACAACGATCCACGTGAATCACAACGGCTGTGACCAGAGAGACCAACAACACGAGTTTTACAGAGACCGAACAGAGATGAATGAAGACCTGCTGAGAACTGGAGACTTCAGTCTGACCCTGAAACACCCCACAGACAGTGACACAGGAAGATACACCTGCACCGTCTTAATGGACAAACACTTTCCCATGAAGAAAGAGGTGAAGCTCCGGGTCAAAGGTCAGTGCTGTAGATACAGGTCAGAGGTCAAAGGTCAGTGCTGTAGATACAGGTCAGAGGTCAGAGGTCAGTGCTGTAGATACAGGTCAGAGGTCAGAGGTCAGTGCTGTAGATACAGGTCAGAGGTCAGAGGTCAGGTAGACCCACTGAACATGTGCAGTAGTGTAACTCCCATCATGCCTCTGGGCTTTGAGAAGGAGACTCTCCAGGACCAGCCTGGCTTTAAACCATGGATGTGTTTCTACAGATGACAACAGAAACCAACAGTGAAGAGAATGTAGGTAAAAATCAGACAGTATCAAAGACTAAAATCATTCACATCCTGCTTCATTTATTGTGATGGTGGAAAACGAGTCGTCATCAGGTGAAGCTTCATCACAGACTAAAATCACTGCAGTTTCACTGAGTCTGGCAGATTTTTTGAAGGAGAAATGGATCCTGTTTGTGACATATAACTACGACTGAGCAGATAAAGTTATTACTAAGACTTTTCTATTGAAAGGCATCAGTCTGTTTGTTGACAGTTACATTCAGGATCAATAAATCCAATGAAATATCATTCATCCATTTCTTTCTTCATCATGAGACACTGTTAAACAGCAGATTGTGTTGAATCCAGTCAAAGTAAAAAGTGGTGTAAAGCTCCTTTATTTGAGCACTTCCTGTCAAACAGGAGCCACATGTAGTTTGTAGCAGCCGAGCTAATGAGCTGCTGTAACATGTGTCCACTGGAGTTAGTTTCCATTCACAGCATCAGTGTGTGAGGCTGCATGCTGACACTCTGTTATGAAGCATTTCAACACTTTTCCAATATTTCCACAACACTGCACAATTTCAATGTCCACTAATGCAGCTGTGACAGAAGCCAGGGATTTTCATCAGATATTTGATCAGAAATCTGAAGCAGAAATCAACAGGATTCTTCAACAGATTTCACTGGAATGATGATGAATGTTATTGAACATACAGCAGAGTGTAAAGTGTAGACACTGCTGCTGATAGGAGACAGTTATACTGACGTGGGGAGGAAGAGAGAGCGGGCTGTGATGAAAACAGGACTAAAAACCAAAAGAAGAAAATGTCATGGTCACACCAAGAACTGTTCTCTGAGCTGTTTCTGGAAAAGTTTTCCAAAGATTCAAAGTCCACGCCTTGAAAATATCCAGGACACAGAGTAATAACTGGCTGTGTTTGTAGCTGCAGGTTTCCTGTCAACTGTTTTACAGACGAAGAAGAAGTTTTAGTGAAGTCAAATGATTTGACTCTAACTGTCTTTCAGAGACAGAGAATAAAGGTTTGCTTTTGTCCATTTGACAATCAAACTCAGTTGTTGAATAAACAGTGAGTTGTGCTGTTGATTGTACAGACACCAAAGACAACACTGTCTCTGTTCAATGGAGCAATGGGAGATATTTCAGACTGAACCAATCAAACATGTTTTCACTGCAAATATTTCACTTCATACAGTCAAAGAAAATGTGCTGAGTGCTGCTGCTGCTGTCTGTACAGCTGATGATGTGCTTTGTTGTCCTCTCAGTCCAACAGGTGGAGGTGGATTCAGGGGTGGAGTCTGTCCAGCTGCCCTTCAGAACCACAGGTGACCTGGATGGAAACATCAGAGTGGAGTGGACGGACAGTTACAACAGGAAGGTCCATGTGTATAAGAACGGCTCTGACCGACCTGAAGAACAGGACCAGGTTTACAGAGACCGAACAGAGATGAAGAAAGACCTGCTGAGAACTGGAGACCTCAGTCTGACCCTGAAATACCCCACAGACAGAGACAGAAGAACCTACACCTGCACCGTCTACAGCAGGAGGAGAAACATCCTGATGAAGAAACAAGTGGAGCTACAGGTCAAAGGTCAGTGCTGTAGATACAGGTCAGAGGTCAGTGCTGTAGATACAGGTCAGAGGTCAGAGGTCAGAGGTGTTCATCAGCTGATGGAGGTAGCTGAGTTGTCATGGAGACAGCTCAGGTGTGATCCTGTGAGCTCAGTCACGTGATGACACCTGAAGCGTCTCCATGACAACAGACAGAGTCCAGCTGCTGATGAAGACCATGATGAGCAGCAGAAAGCTGCAGGCTGTCAGTCAGTCCAAACATGTCACTGATGTGTCCAAAGTCCATGAGTTGATGAAGCAGCATCAGTGGCTCCAACAGTCAATGAGCCTCCATCATAGTTGAAATGCAGACAGTCAGTGTGTGAGGAAGTGTGTGAGTGTGACAGAAAACACTCAGACTGGGTTTCTCTGCTTCATTTCTCTCAGTCATCAAGTCAAATCTCCTCTACAGCCGACTGAATAAAGTCATGTGACACTAACAGCAGCTTCAACAGTCTGTTCACTGCTTTCTTACTGTCAGTCTTCACCTTTCTGCTGTGTCTCCTCTTCACACTGACCACTTTCTATCTAACAGTCAAACATTCAGCTTGTTCTAGTGAAGACAAATGTCTTCATCCAACAGTTTGATGTCAGTGAGGAATATTTCCAAGTGAGAAACAAAGTGGAAATCCCCTCCAACAGCTCAGTGTCCACCAAACACTGGTGTCTATCTGCTGCCAGTGTTTGATGTGATCTTTGTCCTTTAGTCACGGTGGAAGCCTCCCCTCCATGTCTCTGCTGTGACGTCCTCACAGGCAGCATGTTGTCTCTGTCCTCTGTGTCCACCTCTCCCTCTGAACAAAGCAAGCAGAAAATGGAAGAAGAGATCCATCAGACTCAGGCTCCATCAGCCTCCACTCCTCATGATCAACACTGGTCAATCCTCAGTCTGAAAACACGGACTGATCCTTTAACTCCAAACATTTCATCACCAACACCTGCTTTTAGTTTCTAGATTTCTGTCCCCTGTTACCTTCTGCTCTGATCTGGTTCTGTCCTTCAGCTTTCTCTACAACTTTGTCCTCCTTCAATAAAGTGAGGACAAACTGCTGCTGCTGTCTGTACAGCTGATGATGTGCTTTGTTGTCCTCTCAGTCCAACAGGTGGAGGTGGAGGAGGGGGTGGAGTCTGTCCAGCTGCCCTTCAGAACCACAGGTGACCTGGATGAAGACGTCAGAGTGGAGTGGTGGAACAGTAACAGGAAGGTCCATGTGTATAAGAACGGCTCTGACCGACCTCAAGAACAGGACCAGGTTTACAGAGACCGAACAGAGATGAATGAAGACCTGCTGAGAACTGGAGACCTCAGTCTGACCCTGAAACACCCCAAAGTCACAGACACAGGAGAATACAGATGTGGAGTCTACAGGTGGATTTGGTACATGAGAGAGAAAACTGTGCAGCTCAAAGTGAAAAGTAAGAAAGATTTGTTTGTCTCTAGTTGTTTGTCTCTGGTTGTTTGTCTCTGGTTGTTTGTCTCTAGTTGTTTGTCTCTGGTTGTTTGTCTCTGGTTGTTTGTCTCTAGTTGTTTGTCTCTAGTTGTTTGTCTCTGGTTGTTTGTCTCTAGTTTGTCTCTGGTTGTTTGTCTCTGGTTGTTTGTCTCTAGTTTGTCTCTGGTTGTTTGTCTCTGGTTGTTTGTCTCTAGTTTGTCTCTGGTTGTTTGTCTCTAGTTGTTTGTCTCTGGTTGTTTGTCTCTGGTTGTTTGTCTCTAGTTGTTTGTCTCTGGTTGTTTGTCTCTGGTTGTTTGTCTCTAGTTGTTTGTCTCTAGTTGTTTGTCTCTAGTTGTTTGTCTCTAGTTGTTTGTCTCTGGTTGTTTGTCTCTAGTTTGTCTCTGGTTGTTTGTCTCTGGTTGTTTGTCTCTAGTTTGTCTCTGGTTGTTTGTCTCTGGTTGTTTGTCTCTAGTTTGTCTCTGGTTGTTTGTCTCTAGTTGTTTGTCTCTGGTTGTTTGTCTCTGTCTCTGTTTTTGTCTCTGTTGTTTTGTCTCTGGTTGTTTGTCTCTGTCTCACTGTCTTCTGTCTCCTCTACAGAGAGAACTCAGGTCAAAGATGAAACAGTCGACATCAGGAACAGAAGCTGCTCCACTGATCCAACTCCTCTGATGGCTGATCAATCAGTTTGATCGGTCTTTGATCAGTCTGTGACGATGGATGAAGACAGGAGGACGCTTTGTCAACGTCTTCTTCACTCTGAGTCCCACTGACTCTCACACAGTCACTATTGATCAGTATTGATCAGTATTGATCAGTGATGTCACATTGGAGACGTGTTAACAGAGAACTGCAAACATCACTCTGACTCTGTTTCCTCCCTCAACAACATCAGTCTCTCTCTCTCTCTCTCTCTCTCTCTCTCTCTCTCTCTCTCTCTCTCTCCATCGTTCTTTCTTGTAGGTTTTTCATCTCTCTCTCCTCTTCAGGTATTTCTGCCTCTGGAGCTGTAGAGTCTGATCTGTGATGACGTGTCTCCTGCTGCTCCTACGATCCTGCTCAGCACCTGAACATGTACCTCTTACCATCTTAGCTCTGGTTCTGCTCCAGGTTTCTGCCTCTTAGAGGAAGTTTTTTCTCTCCACTGTCGACCAGTGCTGCTCATGGTGGAACTGTTGGTTCTCTCTGTAAATAACAGACAGAGTTCAGTCTAGACCTGCTCTGTATGAAAAGTATCCTGAGATTACTTCAATAAAAACTGACTTAAAATATGATCAAATGTTTTTAAGAGACATTCATGGTTACTTCTGTCCTCTTTAATCATTTATTTTTAATTAGTACAATGGTGTGTTCAAGGGTCACAGTAGAAAAGTTTATTTTCTCACTTCTCAGAGGATGGTTTTTATTTTACTGCTACAAAGTTCACTTCAAGTGATAAAAAAAATCACAGAAACAATCACAAACATAAACAAACATATTCACATATGTATAAATCACATCCATGTATAAAAACTCTCAATGACAGAAAGTTCTCAGAGGAGGAAACAGCTCCAGGAAGCGTCGTCTGTCAGCTGTGAGAAGAGTCTTCTGTTAAAGTCAGTTCCTGTTTTGACTCTGTGGGTGGACAGTGGACAGTCAGGGAGTATTATTAAACACAAACTGAACATCGGTCTGTTTTCTGTCTCAGCAGCTCAGATGATTTGGGTGAACTGCTCCTTTAAAGCAGCAGCACAACACAACTTTGTTTCAGCATCAGACTGAGGATGAGAGATGTGATTAACATTCATCACACACTGACAGCATGGGAACCAGTGTGTGTGTGTGTGTGTGTTCATTAATCAGTGTGAGAGCTGCAGGTCGTCTGCTGAGTCGTTTGTCAAGACGTTGTCGCCTTTGTGCTGCTCAGACTGACAGAGAGAGAGAGAGAGAGCTGCACATTCACAGCCTCTCTCTCTGTCTCTCTCTCTCTCTCTCTCTCTCTCTGTCATGGAGGACAAAAGGAGATAAATGACGTCTCATCCTTCACTTCTCTTTTGTCTTTGTGTGTCTGTTCGTTGTCTGCAGCCTCGTCCTCGCTCTCTAACGTCCGACACTGACGGCAGCTCTCACCTTCAACACGTCACCAAACTACAGTTTCACAGTCAAACACACCTGAACGCTCCACCTGACTCTGTTTAGTTAATGTTGGACCCTGAAGTCAGCATCAGCCTGGTTCCTCCACAGCAGCTGAAGTCTCTGATCCTTCAGGTTTAGTTGATCAGATCATCTTCTCAGATGAACACCACTGTTCTGATGTTTGAAGTAAGAAGCTAATGTTAGGCTATAAACCAACTACACCACGGTCACATGACGTCAACGTCTCCACCACTAAGCTTCCAACTGGTCATTTCATTTAGCTCTGAGCTCTTCTACAAAAGCCTTTCTTCTTAGAAAGTTAGTGAGAGTTTGAAAGAGCGTGAGTAGAAACACAACGAGGCTGTAAAGGTGGACTGGTGAGTAGATGGGTTTTCATGTTAACGTCCCCGACAACCTCTGTAGTCTCATTTAGACACTCGTTAGCAACCGCCTTTTTTAAGACACGGAAAAGCTTCAAACATCAGGAGTGGGGGATTTACTGACCCATTTTATGTTGGAGAATAAAACCTGAAAATGTCTTGACTTTAACTGAGGATTTAAAACCGTGTTGTTGAAGGAGAAACCTGCACCTGGGAGAAGATGCTAATTTAGGTTTTTGTTTGTATTAATCTGCAGGTTTTATCCCATTAGAAAGTCCCACTTCCCCTCCTCACACTGCTGGAGAGCATTAGCACCATGCAGAGTAACACACACACACACACACACACACACACACACACACTGAGCAGTCAGTTGTCACTCAGCTCCATTCACCTTTAAACAGCAGCTCAGTCGGGGTCACATCAACACATTCATCCTTCTACAGTCATTCAACACCAGCAGGGGTGAAGCCTCAGAGTGTGTGTGTCTGTGTGTGTGTGTGTGTGTGTGTGTGTGTGTGTCTCTGTGTGTGTGTGTGTCTCTCTCTCTCTCTCTCTCTCTCTGTGTGTGTGTGTGTGTTTCCATAATCTACCCTTAATCCCCAAATCCTCTTCTTCTGTTTTGAGGAACAGGAAGAAAGAGCAGGAGGAGGATGAATGACAGAAACCAGAGGCTTCAGTCCTCATTGTAACAGGCCGGTGAATTACCCATCATGCTCGGGGTGTGGCGTGCCTCCAGCAGCATTCACACACAGATGATGGATGGGAGACTGAGACTCTGCGGGTGTTTCCTGTGTGAAAGAGGCTCAGCGATGACGAAATCCTGCAACCGCCACAAGTTCTGCAACGTTAACGTCCTTTGTTGTAACACATCACGATGCACAGCGTGATGACGTGTTCGATGAGTCAGGTAATTCATCCTCGTCTTTATCTTTGCACAGCGGTCTTGTGTTTGTCCTGGAGGTAGTGACTCCTCTGAGTCTCCAGGGGGCGCCGCACTCAGCTGCTCTTACAGTTGTTGTGCAGTTTGTGTGAGAGGAAGCAGAAACATGAAACACCAGAACACACACTGTCGGGCTTTGAACCTGACCTGTGTGTTCTCCCTGATGCTCAGTGTGTGTCTCCCTCGTGTGGTTTGTTGTGAAGATAAAGCTGGACACATGATAAATCCAGGTTTTATTGGACAGTTTAACAACACACTCACTCTCCCTGTGGTTCCTGTTGCATGTGTTTTCTCTGGCTGTGTGTGTTTTTGATGTTCTCCGGTGCAGCAGCTTGAAAAAGACCTGACCACCTCCCAGCGACTTCATCAGCGTGAGCGTCATGTCTAGAGGAAACAGCTGAACCATATAAAAACAGGTGGTCCTCTCGTTGTCTTCCCTCTCAGTCGGTGAACAGCAGAACGGTGTTTTCAGGTGAGTGATCTCTGGAGGACGGACTGAGTGAAGAAAGAAAAGGGCTTGTTTGCATATTTAACTGGTTTAATGTGGCTGTGCTCTGACAGACTAACTCCAGGCTGGTCGTGAGTCACTGTAACCGGACTCCTGAATCACTGGAGAACCTCTTTAATCATCTGAAAGCGGAGCCCTGAGACCGAGGAGCTGCAGCAGCGAGTCTCTGTCGTCACAGTTTAACCAACAGAAGCTGAACAAAGAGCTGAGCCTGCAGTTCACACAGCACAGTGAGTGTGTGTGTGACATTAGCTGTGGTGGAAACTATGATGCTCCACATTCAGTTGGTTTAGTGGTCAGAGAGGTGTGTGTCTGTTCTTGTATTTCTATCCCTGTGAGGACCAGCTTGACTTCAGTGCATTTCACGGGTCCTCACTTCTGTTTTAGGGTCCAGACTCGGTTTAAGGGTTCAGGTTCAAACTGAGTTTGGGTCCAGGTTAGAGCATGGATGGACAACCTTTAAAGACACCAAAAACCTTCTGAATGACCATCAGAGCCCCCTAAAGGCCCACTACAAACCCTCTGGTCTGGGACCTAATCAATCCTTCTGTAGGACCTTTACGACCTGCTAACGTCCCCTGAACCTTCTAACAGACCTCTAGAACCTTGTCACTGATTAAAACTAATGTCCTGACGTGATGAAGGACATTAAAGTATGATCCAACATAAAGTGTGTTGGGAGGCCTCAAGCCTCTCAAACTGTTCCATGTAGAGAAGATTGAGGCCACGCTACCTCAACACGGCAACAAAGGTGTCTCTGTGGCGCAATCGGTTAGCGCGTTCGGCTGTTAACCGAAAGGTTGGTGGTTCAAGCCCACCCAGGGACGTTTTAAACTGAGGATACGTTGTGACTGCATCATCGTAAAAGACAATCCTGGTTTAAGGTGTTTGTACTTTTGAGTATATCACTACTGTAATAATAATAAAAATGCAGTCGTGTTTTTGTGCGGACAGGCAAAGAAACGTCCCTGGGTGGGCTTGAACCACCAACCTTTCGGTTAACAGCCGAACGCGCTAACCGATTGCGCCACAGAGACACCTTTGCTGCCATGTTGAGGGGGTGTGGTCTTTATCTTCAGCCCCCACCCACCTGTGTTTGTTGTTTCTACTGTTCCCTGTGGACCTCAGGCTGGACAAGAATGAGAACTCATTGGTAACATGTTGGTTTTTTAACGGTGCTTCCTGATTTTATTTGTTCATGTTGGAAAACATGGACACTGTCATTCAGACTTACTGAGGATATGGCTGTTTATATTATTACTGATAATGTGGCCTACATTTCTGGTTCCAGCCGTAGTTTGTGCCTGGTCTCTGGTCTTTGGGTTAGTTTAGGAGGACTCCTAGTGGTCAGATAAACCCCCTCCATCTGCTGCTGCTTGTTTTTACTTTGCTTCAGTTTATTGACACATCAGAAACTTATTTCCACTGGAAAGTGTGTGAGTGCAGTTCATGAACCTCCATCAGATCCACACGTTAAATCCCGGTAAAGTCAGTGCAGTGGCTTCAGTCCTGCAGGGTGGAGCTTTCTCTGGAGTTTTAAACTCGTCCCAGTTTCCTTCAGAGAAAACAGACCAGTCTCTCTCTCTTCATCCAGACCGTTAGTCTCTCAGCAGCTGCGACGTCATCGGTCCTCCTCCTCCTCCTCCTCCTCCTCCATGTTTCCCTGGAGGAGGAGAGGTCTTCAGAGAGGAGAGAGGGAGGACAGAGGGACGCAGAGCAGACAGGACTCGGACAGACTCCTCTGAGGTCGATTCTCCTCCGCCGTCATGTTGGACACGCTCACCTTCCTCCTGGAGAAGCTCTTCCTCCTCGCCCACATCAAGCTGTCCAGCCTGCTGCCTCCTCTGGGCGCAGAGCGCGGGGACGCGCCGCTCACCAGGCGCTGTGACCGGGACGAACCTCCGCCGCAGCCCGCCGGAGCTCCGCAGAAGTTCCAGCGGGGAGACCTGCTGGAGGTCCCGCGGACTCTCTTCACACACTTCGGCATCTACCTCGGCGACAACCGGGTGGCGCACCTCATCCCGGACATCCTGCCGGTGCTGACGGCCGACAGCCGGCAGATCCAGGAGATGGTGACCAACACGCGGCTGCTGCTCGGGTGCTCTCCAAGCGCGCCAGCATCCGGGTGGACTCGGTGGAGGACTTCGCGTACGGAGCCGGGATCCTGCTCAACGCCATGGACCGGGCGGTGCGCCGGAGCCCGCTGTCCGGGGAGGAGGTGGCCCGGCGGGCGGAGCGCCTGGTCGGCACCGTGTCCTACAGCCTGCTGTGGAACAACTGCGAGCACTTCGTCACCTACTGCCGCTACGGGACGGCGCAGAGCCTGCAGACCGACAAGGTGAGAACCCGGCGCCGGTGGCGCTTTTTACGCGCGCGGATTGCAGGCGGCTGCTTTGATGTGGCTTTGGCGCGCAGATGTGGAACCGGTCTGAGGGTCCGGCCTCATGTCTGCTGTTCACACTGAGCGTTTGTTCTGCAGAGAGCTCACATCACAGAGTTTTATCACCGCAATGAAAACTGAGTGTGAACCAGAGACCATCAGAGCCAGGACTGTCCCCCGAGACCCTCCACTGTTTTCAGTCCAAACTCACGCTGGTGCACGTGAAGGTCTGGTTGCAGGGCTGCGTCCTGTTTAGTGAAGTGAAGTGAATCCAGCTGAGAGTCGGTCAGACTGTGCGGGTCTGAACGGCCCCATAAAACGCACAGAAAAGCTTCAATGAACCGAGTCACCGCTCTGATCTGGTTCAGGCCAGAGGCGCTGAGCAGACCTGGATCAGAGCAGAGAGAAAAATGAAATGATGAACTAACAGAAGTGAAGTACAGTGAAGCTCAGCAGTGGTAACCTTCATTCACTGTGACTTTATACCTCTGCCTCATTTATCTGACAGCTTTAGTTTTACATTAAAACATGTCTGATTACTAGAAAACTTGTCTTGTCTATATAATGTAGTGATGTGACCTACAGAGAGACATTTCCCTCCAAAACTCTCACACTTTCATTTCAATACAGTAAAATAATTCAGTATTTTCCATTAGTCATGTGACCAGTGCTCAGATTTATCTGAAATATCTCAGATATCCAGCTGTAGGCTATGTGACGTCGTTAAAACAGCAGAACAGTGAAATGTGCTGAATATTAAGAACGTTAAAGTACATTTTGCAGACAGTCATCTTTTATTTGAGTCAGATTTAGAACGTGGGACCTGTACTTGAGTTTTTTCACGCTGACCTCAGGTTTCCTGTTGCTCTGGTGGAAAAAGCCTGGAGACAGAAATGACAGACGACCTGCACCTTCTCCTCCTCCCTCCGCCTCAGCGTTAAGGTGCTTGAGTGTGTGAGGCTGTTTTTAAACCAGAGGAAAATCTGGGTCGCTGCTCGGAAAAGTTCTGAGAACAAGAGCTGTATTCAGACGGTCGAGAGCCGGGCGCCAGAAACCAAAGAGCAGCAGCAGCAGCAGAGAGTGGGAGTCAGTGCAGGCTGGTGATGATGATGATGATGATGATGAAGGAGGGCGGCTGCACAGGAAACCATCAGATGATTGACCAGTAAAGTCTGAAAACCCAGAGGATCAGTCTGCTCAGCAGCTACAAACTATTTTAACCTGGTCCCAGTAGGTTGTAGGTTCAGTTACTGCTAAGCTCCAGCAGCAGTGAACAGAGTGAACAGGAAACACTGAGGCTGACATTTTGAATTGGAATGTTCATCTTCTCTTGATCTAAACGTGGGAATGAAAAGCAGCTCCAGTTCTTGTAAAAAGTCTGAATCTGTTCACCCCCTCCTTCAGCAGAGACGCTCCCCTGATCGAGTTTCACTTCCTCTAATTGCTAACCTAAACATTTGACCTGCCTGCAGCCGCAGAGTCCCAGTCTGCTTCCTACAGGTTCATTAGAGGAGGTCCGGGGGCCAACAGGAGCTCGAACAGGGGCCTCAGAGGGCCCCACAGTAAAATAAACAACAGGTCAATTACATCCTTGCTCGGCTCAGTGAGAGGTTTTTTTGTTCGTTGGTAAATCATTTGAAGACTTTCAGTTGACTTTTTGTGATTCTTTGAATCTATCACATGTATTTTTGATGAGTTAATCAGTTAATGTGAACATGTTCAGGCAGTAAAGACCTCCACAGTGTTTTCTATTAGTGTAATGTTTAGCCCAAACTATGACTGTTATTAGACATCTGGTGACACCTCTCCTCTCTGTTGATGGGGTAACCAAGGTCTCATAGATAAGGACGCAGACAAAGACTAAACTTAGACAATACTGTCCAAATCCTGTTTCAGTCAAGGATGAGCTGAGTAGAGGGAAGGACAGGATGTGACAGTCATTAGGTAAGAACATTTGAAAATGGTAAGATTTGAATGACCAAAGGGGGTTTCACGCCTATAGATTAGAACTTTTTTCTGGGGTTATACACACCCTGTTCTGATTGGTCGACTAATTGTTTCAGCAGTATATACTGTAAACGTTTATCATCTAGTTTACAGGTGGAAATGTTTGCCCCGTTTTTTCATTCTTTCCCCAGATTTGTTGATATTGAAACTTAATCATGTCATTTAACGTTTAATGAATGAAATGCATTCATTTATTTACAATTAAAGAAGAATCTGGTGTCACATCATATATTATTTTGCTGTTGTAATAATATTTTTCCTCCTTCTTCTGTCTCTCCAGTTTTGTGAGTGGCTGAAGTTGCTGATCCGGGACCAGCGTAACGTCCTCCTGACGGCGCTGCTGGGGCTCCTGTCCATGGTGTGTTTGGGGATATCCTCCAGCACCACCCTGCCCACCCTCCTCATCCCCTTCACTCTGTGGATGGCCAGCTAGAAGCTTCAGGACAACACCGCTGTCACAGCTGGTTTCAAACCACTGTGCTGGATGACTGACATAAAACACGTAGTCATCTGCAAACAATTTCATACAAACTTAACACCACAGTGACTGAACGTAAATCCATTTGTAGCCCTATCCTGCTGTGCATGAACTGATTGGTTTTAATGTCTATGTTTTTAGAATAAACAGGGGAGGAAGCTAGTTAGCTAATGCTTAAAGAACTTAGCACTAGCTGCATTAGCAACCACGACTGAAGTGATAGATAAAAGAAATTAAAAACACATAAAAGACTAAAACAAAGA
>NW_026115756.1:0-29515 GCF_001640805.2 Lates calcarifer | reverse complement strand
CTTCATCCGGTTATAAACGGTCTATAACGCTGTTTCTCTCGTAATTACCGCACAGCTATGAGTGAACGTCACTAACGTTATTACAGCTAACGTCAGTGCTAGCAGGCAGAGGCTAGCTACACACAGCTCTCTGCTGGCAAACACTGACGCCTGGTTTGCTTTTTAAACTCATAAGTACACTGTTAACAACGGCTTACTAACCAGGAGGCACCGGAACAGCACAGAAGCGACTGTGAAAGTGGTAGTTTATAACCTTGTCTGGTAGCGGGCTAACTTGACGCGCAGTAGCTAACGTGTTTGAAATGCGTGATGCAAAGTTGCAGCGCGCCAATCGGCACGGACATTTATTGTCAAGGAGTAGAGACACAAAACAGCATCAACCTGCCCCGTACGGAAGACAACGGGAGGAGAAGTGGTCAGCCGAATATCTCCTAAGAAACTTATAAAGGCCTGGGGCTAATTTTTCATTCCCCAGGTATAAGTATGGCTGAAGGTAAACAAAAATGTAGATAGTCCCAAGGGGAATCGCGGTACAGTCCAGTCCCCCGTTTAAAGGGCCAGACGCCGTTGGTGATTCCTTTGTTTTAACGACCAAAGCACCTGGCTGGTTAAACAGAAGATAACAATACTTCAAGTTAAGACTGAACGAGTTAATAGACCCCAAACTTCAGTTCGGCTTATTTTAATATACCAAACTACATTTATTAAAGTGAGAGTTAACAGATAGTAGAGCAAGTGGCTTTTTAGTGACACAAAGTCGTTGGTAAGGATCATATGTGAACCAGATATTTACCGTCTAAAGTCCCGTGTGCACGGTAGCCCAACTCAGGGAGTAGTCCTGCATCAAATAAGGATTTTTTTTAAAGTGATGGTGTTTTAGTTTTTATTGACACTGTGCGGAATAGATGTGAAAATTTCCAAAAATAATCTTACCTCAGGGATGGATTTACAAGCTTCTCCTGAACGTTCAACTGCATTTAATGAGCTAATGAAGAGCGTGAGATGCTGCTAATAGCCTGGGGAATGCTTATAAGTGGACATTTACCCAGTCTATCAAGTTTTTAGGTGAGTTAAATTGACTGATTTCTGAATGGGAGTTTTGAACTGATGTTGTCACAAACTTGTGATGCACCTGTGGCACAGATCTCCTACAGTTACTTGACATATTAATACATATTGTTGCATGGAAAAGGATATAAACTTTAATTCAGTCTGAATATGTTAGTAAGACAACGGGGAAACAAAGAGGAGAGAAGTTGTGTCTTATTTCTGTGGATGTTAATGTTCTTAATTCGTAAACCTGTTCATCTCTCTCCCGTCAGGTCGTATCGATACTCCGACAGACTGAGGCAGTGCAGATATGAGTGACGTGGCGGAGGAAGCGATGGACAGCTCTGCGGTGTCAGAGGAGGAAGTGGAGGACCAGCAGGAGACGTCGCAGGGAGACCAGTCGAGTCCGAACAAAAGCCGCACCAGAATACCTGGTAAAGGGAAACAGAGGGTTTACTCTCTCTGCTCAGTCTGATGAAGTTATCCTGTGGTTGTTAAACCTCCACACACACAGAAACACACCCAGAGTTTGACAGGGATAATTCATCAACATGTGTTTACAAGATTTAAACTGTTTACATCAGAGATTCCTGCAGGAAAAAGGTTTTTATTGTTTGTCTGTTAAGCTGTTGACTGAAAAAGAGGCGTAATGTTGATTCATTTTCATTCTCACTCTGTCGATGCAGTTGTGGGTGAAATCATTGAGGGCAAACGGGCGAAGAAGACGGTCGAGAGGCTCGATTTCCAGGCGCCCAAGCAAATGGAGAAACTCAAGATTGGAGATGGTGAATGTCATTAATGTTTATATTTTTAAGCACAAGAGTCCTGGATGTGAATATTCATCATTTGAAGATGCTGCTGATCTTTTCAGGCAGCGGAGATAAACTCGGAGACATTCCACGCACCAGCTTCCAGATCAGCAAGATGAAGCCAGCTGATCTGAAACCTCTGCACGCCATCCTGTTCGACAGACCGGGAAAGGTACGAACATCTGCAGCCCTCCGTTGAAGTCTGGACTGACTCTGAGCGTATATGATTTTAAAGTGAAACAGAGACATGAGTTCAGTCTGTTATTACAGCATTACTTGACGCCTCTGCTGTGAACAAAGGTACAGAAATAACAAACTCTCTCTCTCGTTCTTTTAACAGATGGCCACGATAAAGAAGAACCTGCGTCTGTTTAACGGCTTTCCCTTCGACGCCGACAGTGAACAGTACACCAAGAAACGAGAAAAGCTTCTCAAGTGAGTTTCAGGGCAGCGACGCTGCGACGTACGTTCTTTACTGGACACTGTCAGAAGTTTGGAAGGATTACGAATGACCTCTGTTAGTATAGATTAAAATACATATTATAGACTGTGGTGCTTAAATAAAGTTTGGCTCTTCTGTGTTTTTGATGCAGGAATTCAAATTTCACCAACTCTAAACTGAAAGTCGTCTGCAGTGTTTTGGATCTGGAGAAGAAAGGAACCCACTCAGACCTGGTCGACAGGATCCTAAGTTTCCTCATCGCACCAAAAAACAGTGGGAAGGTGAGCTGTGAGGCTTAAGCACGATTAACCTTCAACATTTAAGTTTTAAATGAGTTAAATTTTATCTCTGAGTTTCAGATGTTGAGGTTTTTCTCCTTCAGGAAGCAGTTCCTCATCAGTTTTTCTTTAGAAACTGAAACCTGTGTTTGTCTTTCTGCAGCGAGTGCCCGTGAAGAAGAAGAGGAAATCGAAGAAGAAACTGTCGGGTGACGACTCGAAGGTAAAGACCAAGAAAAAGAGCAAATCCAAACCCAGGAGCTCGTCGTCAAGTCCCAAAAAGTCGAAAACGGGAAGCAAGTCCAAAGCCATCGTCATGGACTCGAGCAGTGACGAGGACGATGACGAGGAAGACGAAAAGGCGGGAGCTTCGGCCGAGGCCGAGGGATCAGACGCCGAGGAGAAACCGTCAGAGAAAGAGGAGGACCAGTCTGACAAGTCAGACGAGTCTGCAGATGAAGAGGAGGAGGAGGAGGAGGAAGATGACGATGAAGGTGATGAAGATGATGAAGATGATGAGGTGAGACTGTTACACAGAAAACTGGAAACTAGGTTTTCTTGTGAATCGATCAGGCATTAATGGTTTTAGTTTATAATTGATTGATAAGTCAATTTTCAAACAAAAACATCAAACATTCCTTTGTTTGCTTGTTTATTTGTTTTTGTTTGTTTATGTGACGGTAAACTGTTACAAAACAGGAAGTTTGAAGGTGTAACTTCGGGCTGACGAACATTTTCTAGACCAAATGATTAATTAATAAAATAATGACAAAACAACTGTTTTCATTTAAAATCCTTGTTTTGTTAAAGAAAATACTCCAATTAGACTCATTTGTAGTCGTCAAACTTTGAGTTTTCATTTCACTTTTTAATCTACAAACCTTTTGTTTCAGTCTCCGAAGTCAAAGTCGGGGAGAGGGAAGTCTGCGTCCAAGAAGTCTGCACCGGTGAAAAGACAACGGACACCAGCGAAGAAGACGGGTCCTCCGAAAAAGAGAGCGAAGAAGGAAGTTTCAGATGAGTCCGAGTCTGACGTCGACAGTGAAGCTGAAGAGAAGGTAAAACTGGAGTCAGTAGAAACAACAATTTAGAATAGAAACTATTTTTTAATGTGTAACCAGTTATTGATTAAAACCTCCGATATCTGATGATTAATGTGCTTGAAATTCACTTTTCCAACTGGTTTGCTCTGCTGTGTTTTGGTATCTACGACTGAGTTTTATCACAAAGATCATTTCAGTGTTTGGTGAGGTTTGTTTATCAGATGTGTTGTTGTTGTTTACTGGTGTTTTTTCTGTTGTTTTTCAGCCCAAAAAGAAGAAATCGGCACCGGCCAAACCAGCCGCCAAAACAAAGAAGGCCGACAGCAGCAGCAACAGCAAAAACAACACAAACACAGGTAATCAGCTGCACAGTTTGATGTTCCTCTAATAAATAACTGTGTAGTCTTTCAGTCAGAGTCTTTAAATCAGCTCCCAGAGAGAACTCATAGTGTTTCACATGTAGGTTCAGATTCCTTCAGTGTTTCGATGTTTCTCTGTGCAAACAGGACAGCTTGTTTCTCTGATTACTGAAGACGACAAAAATCCTGTTTAAAGATCAGAGTTAAAATGTTAGAAAAGTGACGGCGACTTCAAACGGTGAGAGAGAGGTCGACTGAAGATGTTTTAATATCTGTCGACATCTGGCGCTGACAGAAAACAGTTGTAATCTTATCCAAAAAATGTTGTTGTGAAAGTTAAAGTGTTGTGACGTAATGGTTCGAACTTTAAAGAGGCGTGAATGATTCATGGTAAAATATCATTTTGTTTTTGTTTTTTTCTTTCAAATTATTTTTTCACTAACATTCTCTGAATTCTTCCTCTCATTTTCTCCTCCTCTTCCTGCAGCAGATGACAGTTCAGACGACGACGAGCCGCTCATCAAGATGATCAAGAAAGCTCCAACCGAGGAGCAGCTGAAGGAGACGGTGCAGAGTCTCCTGAAGGAGGCGAACCTGGAGGAGATGACCATGAAACAGATCTGCCAGAGGGTGAGAAGCCTCGTCCTGTTCACACCTACGAGCCACAAACCACCGTTTAATTCATTTTCTCTTCTCTCTCCTGTTTGTTTCAGGTGTTTGACACGTTCCCAGACCACGACCTGACCGGCAAGAAGGACTTCATCAAACAGACAGTCAAATCTGTGAGTATCTCAGTACACACACCAGGCTGATCTTTACTTCAGGTATTCTGATTTGATCCTCTGACTGTTCATACTTCAAAATGCACCAGGATCAGGTCAAATACTGGAAGGGTTTGTGTTCATGAAGATGTACAGTTCCAGGTGTGTGGTATTTACTTTAATACTTCTACCTTCCTGTTCTGGTTTATGTTGAAGCACAAAAAGACATTTTCCTAAGGTTAGTGTTTTAACAATTTGTGTTCTAAAATTCTGCCGAGTGTTGAAATGATTAGTCTTTAAATCAGCAGTTGTTTTTAATCAGTTAATCGTTGATGTCGTTCATGGAGCAAAAAATAACAAAAAGTGAAAGAATCATGGGATTCAGATATGAAAACATAGACTGGGCTGATACTGAGAAACATGTAGTTTCTGCTTTTGTCCAGCAGAGGTCGTCACTCAGCAGACGTTCATCAGTTTAGCAGCAGTTGTGGAGCAAAAATTACAAAGATTTGACTGTTGTTTGGAAAAAACATCAACAGAAACGTCTGGAGTCGTCTTTGGCTCTGAGAAACTGTGAAGTGTTTTTCTTTTTTAATGTCTTATAGAATAAATAACTTACTCTATAAAAATAACATCTAAAGAAAATAATATTTAGTTGCTGCCTCCCCCTCAGGAGGCCTCTTCAGTGCAGTGGTTAAAAACAGGAAGTCATCTGGCAGCAGCTGATATGATCATGTCAAAACTCAGACTCGAGTTAAAGAAAATGCAGTTTCTGGTTTTCTCCAGCAGGGGTCGTCAGAAATCATAGGTCACATCCTGCCCTTTTAATAATAATAAGGAAGTGACTGTAGGAAGGAAATATCAACAAAGACTGAAGCTAAAAAGCTGACATAACAGAGATTTGAAAGAGGTCTGAAAATCCTCCTGACAGCTGTAGAGATGCTGACAGAGAGAGCTGGACACTGTATTTAACCTCTGAGATGTAATATAAAGATGATGCCTCTGATAGAGAAACTACAGCGTCCACTCTGGACACACCTGGAGTCTGACCAGTAAAAAAAAACAGGTCACTGTAAAGTAGTTTCACTGTGAGTCTCGTCACTTTCAGGATGAGTTTTATAAACAGGCATCTACGCACACAGTGTTTAAACAGTTAGCTTATCAGTCGATTAGTTGATAAGTAAAAGTCAGAGTTTGTGGTTTTAAACTGAACCTTTTTCTGTCTGTGGGGAACCTGCAGTTTAACACTTCATAATTTAGATGAATAAAAAGCAGCGCTTTGCACAGACACCAACAGTAAAACTTTGAGTTGACTATTTTATTCCTGTGAAGCAGAACAACTGTGCTGATGCACAGACACCTCTGGGCGGGGTGACAAATGTCAGCAGCTTTTTTTCCCACATACAAAGCAGAGACCTCAAATGATACGAGTTACTGCAAACATACTGTTAACAGTATTCCTCAGATGAAGAACGCACGTTAATTCTGTCGGTTTACGGGGAATTTAAAGACTCTAACACCAAAATGTAAAACTGTGACGGTCACACAAAGTCAGGGAGACTCGTCATATGTTCTCTGGATTCTTAATCTGTAATCTGAGATGTAAATGTGACGATTATTATGATACTTGGATTATAGTCGACACAGTCAGGATGAAATATTGTTTCTATAAAGTGATTCTTCTCCTGAACAACCTCTGAACACTGAGAGATCTCTTCAGTGTTTACAGATACAAACCTCAGAGTCAGTATTTAACCTGCCTCCTTCCCTCTAATCTGAGCAGGTTTCAGTGGCTTCATTGTGTTTTTTATCAGCTCATGACTGATCCGGTCCTGTCGCTCTCTGTAAAGCCTGGCATGTATTATTCTAGCAGCTGAGAGGATGTAGTTTAAACAGCTGAACCTACAGGTCAGCTGCACTGTGTTTCCACAGTAACCATGTGACAGAGCTCAGCTGGTTTTTCATAATCAGCAGCGTATGACCCGCATGAGAACACATGTTGTCCTCGGGTCAGCATCAGCTTTTCCTCCATTTATTTTTTTATTTTTTTTTACCCCAGTAATGACCAGTTGTTTAAACCAGAAGCTTGTTTCCTGTTTTCTGTTGCTGTTTCTTTTCCAGTCCACTTTACAAAGTCTCTAAAGTAATCTGTAATTCATGTTAATCAGATTACACACATAAGCGTTCATTTCCAACCTCCACACCAAAATAAAGTTCCCTCCATCCAGACAGATGCTAAATACTTTTTTAACGTATAGGAGTAAGTTTTTCATAGGTGCGGTCTCTTTGACATATGTCGTATCGTTTCCTGTTCTAAAACGGTGACACCCATAACACATACCACATCCCCGCAGAGACCACTGAAAGTACCGCCTGTTACTAATAATACATGATAATTAAAACTCCTCACATTTATCAGTATTACACATGTAAAGCACAAAGGTATTCTAGCTGTGTATTTTTTAACATGACACATTACTCCTGTTTTACCAACTGTTTATGTCCAGTCGTGATCTGTAAATGTTAAACTGGTTTAATTAGCGCAAGATGAATAATAACCTTTAGATTGAAACATCCCCCACATAGCAACAGCACTCCCCAATGTCAGGGGCTTCCCCCAGCACCTGGCCTGGTTGCCAAACTCCCCAGATCCCAGGTCAACACTCTTTGTTGTATTCATCCAGACATTTCTGAGCAGGTCTGGTGGCGTAGTGGGTTTTTCCTGCTGGGGGAGGCCCCTGCCATTGGGGAGTGTTGTTACCATGGTCTCTGACAATGTTTAGGTGGATTTTATTTTTACTTGATGTTTGAAATGTTCTCTTGCAGCTCATCACATGAAGATCTGAAGAACAAAGTCGACGTCACTGCAAAAGAGGGAAAAACTTCAGCTGAAGTGACTGAAAAGCTCCTTTTTCATTAGTTTCATATCATGGTTTGTTTTCATACGAAGCTGTTTTATACACAATTGTTTTTTGTTGTTTTTTTAATGTTATTATTAATGTGTGACTTGTGTATAGGTTTCCAGATTAACTCCACATTCATCGTCAGAAAACTTTTGTAACGCTCTCTGGTCGAGTCCAAAGCAAAGAACCAATCAATTTAAAAAAACAAATGGACAAAAAAACATTTCATCTACTTTAACGTGTAGATTTTATCTGTGTGAAGTCGACTTCATGACATGTTTCGGCAACAGAAGGAAGGAAATGAGTGTAAAAATGCAGGTAAATAAACTGCAGCCAAACAACAAACAGATGTTTTGCAGGTCAAAATAAAAAGCAGTGGTTTGGACGTCAGATGAATGAACTTGTTTTTTGTTTATTTAAAACTCAAGTTTTCTAAATCTGATCTTTGCTTTTGACTCACAGGACTCTTTATTTCTGGATTAAACGTCTGTACATATGTTTCTAATTAGGTGAAGCTATTTTTTGATTAATCCACATTTTAACTCGTTTTGTCAGCTCTGAAAACTTCTCTGGATTTTTTGTTTCGTTCGTTTCTTTTGGTTGTTTTTCGTTCTGTCAGACATTAATTTACAGTTTCAAATATTCAAATTAACTGTGCTGAGTAATTTACTTACTGATTAAAATTGTACTGTTTTTGAACAAAACTCTCTTTATGTCTTTGAAAGTGTTGTTTTCGGTGTGGTCGGGGAAATCTGGGGAAAACGATCTCTCAGAGTCCCTCTGGAAATATTAAATAACTTCCCATGATTTTTATCATTTCACTTTCTTAATAGGTGCAGCTTTGAATCAGTTCATCTGCTGCCTTTGTGGTTTTTCTCAGGTTGTCAGGTTTTCAGTTCAGTTGCTGAAGGATATTTGAAGATGTGAAAATGAAACTGTACGTGGCACTTCAGTATTATTTCACTGTGGACTGTATGGATGTGTTCAAAGCATGATTGAATTGTTTCTATCAGTATTTCTACCCATAATAATCGTGGTCTGATCCGTGCAGTTTACAGATTTCTGTGTTTTCTCCAAACTCTGGTTGTTGCTGTAAAGAGAGAGACTGGGACAGAGGAGCCAGAAGTGAAAGTACTTCCTTTATTGACCACCTCTGACTCCAAACCAAAGTAAAGCCAACAAGAATCAGGAGGTGAGGCTCTTTCTAAAGTGTGTTTGACTTCAAACTTTCAGTTAGGTCGCCGTGATAAACAAAGGGAAATGCAAACCAACAGGACAGACAGGATGAACCTAGACCTGAGGCAGATATCCGTCTCAGAGCAGCACACTATCTACAGCGGCTTATACTTGTTTTTCATGTTTTCTTGAACATTTATCGCTCGTTAATTTGAAATATCTACTTTTATCTCAGCTTTATGTTATAGAAAATGCGTGAAGAGCTCAGATACCAGTCTTTATTTTGTCTGTTTAACGAAAACTGTCCCTAACGAAGGTTAAACCGAAGCAGGCAGAAAGATAACAGCATTGCTGTGTCTGCAAATACAGATTAGCGTTGGCTGAGATAGTGCAGGCTGTGCAGGCTGCATCCTGTGGCGCAGTTTGGCTTCCTGGTGTAGGATGGATCATTTACAGCACCGGGTAAGTACACAGTTAATATTCTGCTAAAGATTAAAAAGAGGCGAGAATTGAACATGAATCCAAAGTTACTGCGCTGCTTTTAGTTCAAAGACAACAAAACTCCTTCATGCGTTAAAACAGAACCTGTCATAAAGGTTAGTGCATTAATGATTTACAGTGTTACCTGATATCACAGTACAACACTTCTTTGTTCTCCATGGTTTGTCTTGTTTACTTCTAGTCTTTATGTAGTCAGTAGCTCCACCCTCTAACTCCTACCCTGCTGCTCCCGAATCGAAAGTAAATTTAACCATCCCCTCTTGAAATGCGTTTGTGTTTTGTGTTGACATCGACTGGTTTTGCAACGATGATTCACATTAACCAAACTCTGCAGATCCTCTGTTTACACGTGAGACGGTCTGTAGAAACTCACCGCGCTTCAGTTTGATCCGACGCTCGAGACGAACTAAACCGAGGAAGCGATCGAACATTTGGAACGAAATTAAACTCAAATTATTTCTCCTGATTTTCTTCCACAGTCGTCAGACTGTTTCTGTCTTCGGAGGTGAAGGTAGAGAAGAAGGTAAGAACCAACTAAATGTCTGATTATTACTGGATTTTACAGAATTATTGATGCATTATTTTTGCACAGCTGCTTCTCTAACGCTGTTTACTTTTGTTGTGAAATTGATTTTAACTTGTTGTAAAATGCTTTAGATGACTAATGACTAATGTTGCAAGTGCACATAGTTAAGACAGATGTTTTTGTTTTGTTTGTTCCAGAGGAGTGGTGCAGCTGCAGAGTTGCGGTCATGGTATGTGGCGCTATCTAGTTGCCTTCAGTCATGCAACACCATTGTTTTTTTCAGGGGGCGTTGTTACAACAGTATTTTCACTTTGCTTAAAAAAATATGATGTGATATTTTCCCATTAGAAAAAGATTCATACGGAAAAATTCCTACAGACCAAAGCAGAAGAATCAGTTTCAAACAACAATGAAGGATCTCCTCAATGTTCAGAGTTTTTGATGCATTGGCATCAAAGATTTAAAAATGAATTAAAGTTTGACAGTAAAAGAACTGTGTCGTTTTTAGTCCCAATGCAAAGACAAATTATCTATCATTTATAAAGTTTGTTGAAACTAAATTTGTGCTCTGATGTTAAATATACTACAGCATCAGTTAGAAAGAAAAAGTGAAAGCCTTCAGTTAGTAATAATAAAACTAAGCTGTCCTTCACCTTTATCTTTACTGTATCATGAATCATATCATAAAAACTCAAACCATTTGAATAATGCAAAACATGGCCTCCTGATAGATATTTCTGTCTGTATTTTCTGTTCTGCTACTGATACAGTGTTGGTACTCTTCAAACACACCTGCACCTCTCACCTCACAACACAAAACCTCAGGCCTGAATACAGCTGTGCTTTGAGCTGGATGCTAAAAGCAGAACACTAACAGACAAAGCATCTCCATGTAAGGAGAAAATATTTGCAATATTTAACATCACTGCATGATTTAATTTGTATTTCTCCTTCCTGTTTACTCTTCCTATTTTTTTTAGTTCTGTTCTCAAACAAGAAGCTAATTTAAACAGAAGTAAGTGCAAAGTGTCTGTTTCAGTGCTCACTCTTATGATATATAGCCGTACTGAAACAGCTCTGGAAACAGGCCGACTGTTCAACTTACTGCTGCTGAGCATGAAAGTGTTTCAGGTTTTTGTTTATTTGTTTACACAACTAATATTTCATGACTAAACTAAATGCATGTGTATGTGCAGGGAAGGAAAGAAGTCAAGACAAAGGAGACAGACGAGAGGAAACAAACTGAGAATTTAAACATCCAGCAACAACGGAGCAACATTATAAAACCATCTGAGTCGAATTTCCCCCGGATGAATGTAAGACCAACCTCGAGAACATCCCCAACCCTTCAACGTTGAGGCTTCACGAACACAAACGAGGTAAGAGGCTTTGTTTAAAAACATAAATCATCAATTAGGGTGGAGAACTGAGGGCGCTATAACACAGCTGGGAATCTTGAGACCTGAGTTATTTATCCTTGAAATAGATTAGTTTGTGATATCGGTCGTCTGATACTCTTTGACAATCCATAAAGCAGTTTGTTTGATCTCTTAAGTCCACATGATAAATGGATTGGCCACCAGTAGCTACAGTCATCAGGACTTCATACAGACTGTATGAAATGAGTTCTTTTGTACTGTACAATGTCATTGATCTACATTGTAGATTCACCGAAGACTGAAGATGGATAAAAATGGTGTGGAGAGAGGACCAGCGTTTTCAACAGCCAGTTCTGTTTCTGTCAGGACTGACCGCTCAAGAGAATATCCTCCAGACTTGAGCATTGAATCCACACCTTCAGAAGGAAGGTAAAATAATCAGTCTTTTCAGGTCATATTTTCAAGATTATGCACCCATTTCAAACTTAAGCCATTCTTTAAACTTAAATTTCTTTTTAAACTTGATACATTTAAAAAGTTCTAAAAGGACTTGACAGGAAATGGAATCAGCACCTAGGCTGTGTGTTTTGTTGTACTTTACAATATCACTGATCTACATTTAAGACTTACTGAAGACCTGGAATTGGGTAAACGTGGACCAGAGGGAGGAACAGCATTTTCTAACGCCAGTTTTGGTTCTGCTAAAACTGATCGATCAAGAGAATATCCTCCAGACTTATCCACTGAAACCAGACCCTCAGAAGGAAGGTAAGATATCAGTATTGTCAGATTATATTCTCAAGATTAGGTAGTATGGAGGTTGGAAGACTTGGTTCTTCAGCACCCTTAAATCTTAACTGAATGTGGCAGCCATTTAAAACCTAAGATGTTCATTAAACTTAAATTTCTGTTTAAACTTAATTTGAAAACTAAATTCTCACAGGACTAAATTTGAGTAGCAACAGCAGCTGTCATCAGCACTTACTACAGGCTGTGTGTTCTATTGCACTTTACAATGTCACTGACCTTCATTGTAGACTCATTAAAGATGTGGAGATCGGTAAACGTGGACCAGAGGGAGGAATAGCATTTTCTACTGCCAGTGTTGGTTCTGCTAAAACTGATCGATCAAGAGAATATCCTCCAGACTTAAAAACTGAAACCAGACCCTCAGAAGGAAGGTAAGATATCAGTATTGTCAGATTATATTCTCAAGATTACATAGTATGGAGGTCAGAAGACTTGGTTCTTCAGCACCCTTAAATCCTAAAACAGCTTTCATATCAGGAACAGTTGCTTTGTACTGTCCCTGAGTAGATTCAGAAGACACTGTGGAAAACAAGAAAAGTGCTGTTTTGTTTGTAAGGCAAGAAACAATTGGCAAGTGTCCACTACACTTAAAAAACATGCAGTCTTAGTGATCTTGTGCCGTAATGTTGTAACTGATACAATCTGTTTTAAGATACAAATGTTCCAGTTGTGTCTTCAGTCTCCAAAACCCTCCTGGACAAAAAACCAACTGTGTATGTTTTCCATAAACTGTAATACTGTATATTTACCATCACTATTTCTTACTTTTTCCAGTGACCAGACATCGTCAAACTTTCAGCAGGATTCAGCCACCCAGAAGGTGGGCATTGCATCATTGCAGTAACAATGTAACTCAGTTATAATGAGGACCTGCTTAAGGAATAGGATATTGATAGAAAAAATGGTTAATCATTGAGTCATTAATTTCATGGTCTCTTTCAGTTATTTGAATCCAAAGTCACTGACCTTGTAAAGCAAGCTCTGATGGTACATGAGAAGGTCCTGTCTACACCACAACAAGGACTCTCTGATGAAGATGTACATAAAACAAGGAATGAAGCAAACGAAGCAGCTCTGAAGATTGCCCTCTATGTCTTGAGGACCATGAATGAAGAAGAACGTGCTCGTACACTTGAGCAAAGTAAGACTGTGTTTTGTCTTACTAGTTTGTATTTGTCAGACGAGTTCGCTGTAGCTACCCACTGATATTCAACAAATGTTACAGATTACGTTTGTTTGTAATATTGAATGAATTGCCATGAACATGAACCAGACGGTAAATCATAAAGACTTTAATGGTTCCCTGACTTTTCATCTAGCGCCACTATGAGGTCAGTGTGTGTTAAGAGCTTAAATTTTACTTGTTGATAATGTTAGATATTTCTGTGCCGTTAGGTCATTATGGAGAACTCGTTGTGCACCAACGAAAACAAAAATCTTTCCTGAAGAAGAAAAATGAGTACTTGTTGCAAGAGATAAATACACAACAATGTCCAGTGCCACTCAAACAGATTTATACTACGCTCTATCTGATAGAAGGCGACAGTGAAAATGTCAACAGCGAACATGAAGTGAGACAAATTGAGAAAGCCATTAACAAACGGAAGTCTGTGGAAATTCTGATCAGTTGTGAGGACATCTTCAAGCCCTTACCGAAACTAAACAAACCAAGAGTGGTGCTCACCAAGGGAATAGCAGGCATCGGCAAAACCGTGTTGTCCCAGAAGTTCATGCTGGACTGGTCAGAGGAGAAGGCCAATCAAGACATCCAGCTCCTGTTTTCACTTCCTTTTAGGGAGCTGAATTTGCTTAGAAATGAAAAAAGAAGTTTGATGGAGCTTCTGTATGACTTTGATCCAGACCTGAAAGTATCTGGAATCAAAGACCTGAAGGCGTACAAAGTCCTGTTTGTATTGGACGGTCTTGATGAATGCAGACTCTGTCTGGATTTTGAGGGAAATGATAGATGTCATGATGCTACACAGTCTGCCCCAGTGGAGGTGCTGCTGACAAACCTCATTGCAGGTAATCTGCTGCCAGAAGCTTATCTGTGGATAACAACCCGACCTGCTGCAGCCAGCTGTGTCCCTTCACAGTATGTTGACCGGGTGACTGAGATACGAGGCTTCAACAACCAACAGAAAGAGCAGTATTTCCACAAGAAAATTGAGGATGAAAACTTGGCCAAAAGAGTCATCGCAAATATAAGGTCTACCAGAAGTCTCTACATCATGTGTCATGTGCCAGTGTTTTGCTGGATTTCTTCTATTGTCCTGGGAGAAATGTGCGCTAAAGCAGGAGTAGGAAAGTTGCCAAAGACTTTGACTCAGATGTACATCCACTTTTTGGCACATCAGACCACACAGATGCGTGTCAAGTACTCTGAGAAGCAAGAACTGGACTCCCAGGGGAATAACAAGGTGATTATGTCACTTGGGAAGTTGGCCTTCCAGCAGCTGGACAAAGGCAACCTGATCTTCTACGAGGAGGATCTCAGAGAATGTGGTAGTGATGTCCAAGAAGCATCTGTCTACTCTGGATTGTGCACTCAAGTCTTTAGGGAAGAGTCCTGCATGCAGAAAAAAGTCTTCTGCTTTGTACATCTGTCTGTCCAAGAGTTTCTCGCAGCTTTGTACGTTAATGTTACGTACAAGGTCAGTGGTGAAAACCTGATGACCAAAGAACCTAAACCATTCGCCAAAACAAAGCCTGTATCTGAGCTGCACAAAGCTGCAGTGGACAGAGCTTTAAAAAGCGAAAACGGTCACCTGGATCTCTTCCTGCGTTTCCTCCTCGGACTGTCTCTGGAGTCCAATCGGAATCTGCTCAGAGACCTGAAGATTCAGGTAGAAACCTGCGACTCCCAAAGTCATTTGGAAACCATCGAGTACATAAAGGAGAAAATAAGTCAGACTCATCATACGGAGAGGTATATCAATCTCTTCCACTGTCTGAATGAGTTAAACAACCACTCTCTGGTGGAAGAGATCCAGAGCTACTTGGAGTCAGACCAAGACTCAGTGATGGACGAGCGCTCTGCAGCTCAGTGGGCAGCTCTGGTCTTTGTGTTGCTGACCTCACCGGAGAAACCAGAAGAGATCCACCTCAAGAAATACTCCAGAACAGAAGAGGGCCTTTCCAGGCTCCTACCAGCCATCAAAACATCTAGGACAGCAATGCAAGTATTTTTTTTATCATTTTCTCATAACTCATTTTACCATTTATCACAGGATGTCTTCAACCTACCCACCACAGACTTACAACATTGACTTTTTCTGTTCATCAGGTTGAATGATTGTAATCTTACTGCACACTGCTGTGAGGAGCTGTCCACAGTCTTCAGCTCATGCTCTATGGAGCTGAATCATTTAAACTTAAGTGACAACAACATAAAAGACTCAGGAATTGAGTTTCTCTGTGCCGGACTCAAGAGTCCACGTTGCAGACTGAAGACGCTGAGGTGAGTCAATGCTGAAGCTGACAATAACATGACTTGACAAACACTGGGAAAGTACCCACAACTTTGATCACTCAAAGCACATGCCAGACAGACTATGTAGACCAATAACAAGTCATGATGCAAATATGTGGTGGTTTCACCAACTAACACCATGTCTACACAGGAGGCATGTCAGCTGCAAAACAGAAGGCTCCTGTTTAACAAAACATAGTTGGCTTTTTACTTTTACTTTTCTCTTGACACTAGTATTTCCTTAAGAGTTTGTACAAAGCACACCAGCATTTGACATCAAGACTTCAGTATCTCTAATTTTAAGGTGTCACCTTGTCCTTGTTTGTCCCTTCAGGCTCAACAGATGCAGTCTCACCTCCAGATGCTGTAAAGATCTGGCTTCAGTTCTGAGCTGTCCCTCATCACGTCTTGAAGAGCTGGACCTGAGTGACAATGACATCGAAGACTCAGGAGTAGAGCTGCTCTCCACCGGACTGGGAAATGTGTGCTGTAAACTGAAAACCCTAAGGTTAATCTACTGATACAAGTTTAACAGTTAAGAAGGGTATCTCTTTACTGTTTCAGACCCTGAGGACAAAAAACAGCCATCGTTTAATGGTTATTCTATCATTCTGTCACAGGTTGTGGTTCTGTAGCATCACAGAGAAAGGTTGTGGTTTCTTGGCCACAGCAGTAAAGTCCAACGCTTCCCACCTGGAAGAGGTGGACCTGAGCTACAATCACCTTGGAAAGTCTGGAGCGACGCTCATCTCCGAGGCTCTGGTGGAAGGAAAATGTGAATTTACTAAACTCAGGTAAACAGTGATTTTAATCTGTTGAGAAGTCTTGCATCAGAATAAGTCCTTTAGGGAGACTTCCTCAACATGATCCAGACTGACTGCATGTGTTCTCTTCACAGAGTCGACCACAATGCAGAACACTGGTATAAACCAGGACTGAAACGATGTAAGTTGTGAATTTTTCTAGCAAAAATCAGAAAGAATGAGAAATTGAAAATGGTACCTTTTGTTGATGGTTTTGAAAAATGTAAAAGGACATTCATATTGTGGAGCTTTGGAACATGCAAGCAATAATGCACAATGAGGGATCCTATCTTTTAATACACTGGTTTAAACAATGATCAGATGATTGACCAGATCCAGGTTTGGGGTTTCCTGGTGTATGGACACCTGTTATTATACCGGTGTAACTCCTTGTTCTCTTCCTGCCACCAGATGCATGTGAGCTCACAATCGATCTCAACACAGTTCACAAACTCCTCATCCTCTCTGACGGGAACCGAAAAGTTACCCAGGGCAGAACGAAGCAGCCATACCCCGATCACCCTGACAGGTTTGACTACTGGACCCAGGTCCTGTTCCAGCAGGGCCTGGACAGCCGCTGTTACTGGGAGGTGGAGTGGAAAGGACACTGGGCCGGGATCGGAGTGACCTACAAGGATATCAAGCGCAAAGGGCCGGATAATGACTGTGTGATTGGATACAATAAAATCTCTTGGAGTATCCACTGTTGTGATCATGGCTATCGTGCTTATCATGACTTCAAGGGCGTTGTCCCCCAGGTCCCTGTGGCTGGTTGTCACAGACTGGCGGTGTATCTGGACTGGGACGGAGGTGTCCTGTCTTTCTACAGAGTCTCTCCTGAGGGGTCACTGACACACCTTCACACCTTCGTCTCTGAATTCACTGAACCTCTTTATCCAGTTTTCAGAGTGTGGGGCAAAGGCCACTCACTGAGGCTGTGTCAGGTGAAATAATCTGTCAAAAGGAAAAAGGCATGAACAGTCAAAATGATCAACTGTAAATAGTGTACTTTCTTCTGAGAGAAAACAGCTTAAAACCATTTAAACCAAGACGTTTTTAAAAATAGTTTTGAATTATTTTTTGTGCATTTTCAGCCTTTATTAGGTAGGTGTAGTAGAGGGAGATGGGAAATGATGGTAAAGAGCAGGGGAAAGACAAGCAGTGAAGGGTCAGTCTGGGCGGAAGTCAGCCCAGGAACCAGTTGCTCAGGGCATGCGCTCATGTGGTAACTATTCAACCTAACTATTCGGTCAATGAGTTGCCCCAATTTAAAGTTTAAACATCTAACAAGTAGGATTGAACTGAATGTTTTGAGCCCTCAAAGCTTCTACTGTTGACATAGTAATCAATGTCCAATACTATTATTATATATGCATTAACACAAAAATTCCAAATAGCCTGTGTAATAAGAAATCGTAATCATTATTCGTTAGTATTATATAATTATTATTTTACAAGTGTGACAGCTTCTTGGTGTGAGATCTGGATTGTTTTTCTGTCTCCACATGGCAACAGCTTTTTAGACTGTCCATACATCCATCCGTACATCCGTCAGTCCCATTCTTGTGCACACGGTATCTCAGTAACACCTTCAGGGAATTTCTTTAAATTTGATAACATTCAGCATTTTCCCCAAGTCTGTGGAAGACTTGATGCTTGTATATTTTCAACTAAAAATATAAAATTTAACATAACTTTGGACCATTATTATTACCATATATGTCAACACGTAGATTCAGCCGGTCCTTCAGCTAGTATATTAGTACTATTAGTACAGTACAGTACTAATGAATCCCCCCCAAAACTGGAAAAGGTAACAGAGAAAATAAATAAACAACATCCAGAAAACTTTAAGACAAATCTTAAATTCTAAATAAATCCTATATAAATTCACTGGAAACCGACAGTAACCATTAGATCTGGGAAAAGTCTTTATGTTGTTTTTTCTCTCCACAGTGATTTTTGATGAATTTAGGGCTTAGGTGGTTCCCAAAATGGCTTGGGTGCTTGGGTGCTTGGGTAGGAAACACCCTGACATTCACTTGGACTCAAGGATGACCTGATTTGATTTTGGTGATCAGAGGTCACTGATCTCACAAAATGTATTGTTGGCCTCTTGGATGGGATACCTCAAGACTGCTCTGAAGGAATTTCTTCAAATTGGCACAAGCATCCCCTTGGGCTTGTTCTTGGCCATAACTTATGTATTTATACACCAATTAACTGACAATGGAGACATATGCTGGTTTTTGATTTGTTTTTGCTTGTTCATTGTAGATGCATTATCTAACACTAAGCTAGGTAGGAAACTAATGTGCTTATACCTGTTGAAAGCTAAGGTTCCTAATGCTTTTACACATGGTTGTTTCATGACTTCAGATTGTTTTTGGTAGGTTGTTCAAAGTAATTGCTAAGCTAAGTAAGTTGAAGGTAGCTGGCTGTCTAGGTGGTAGTTAGGGTCAAGTAAAGGATGTGGTGTTCAGACTGTTTTTTTTAGAGTAGAAACTGCAGTGTTTGTTAGGACATTTGCAGGTTGTGACAGTGATAGCCTTATGTGTCCATAGTGTGTGTGTGTGTTTGTGTGTCCCTGTGTGCGACCATCACTGACGAGTTCAAACATCTAAACTTTATATGAAATTCTTGATATAATTTAGCTAATTACTTGTGTAATTCTGTCTTTTCAGACCTGATTACTGAGCTATATATGTTTTATAGATATCAGTTTATATTTGCATTTATCTGTTCTGTATAGAGCATTCATAAATTGCTGTGGATTCACTTAAAATGTATATTAAATCAAAGTAACGAGTGTATTGGTCTCTGAGTTTCAGTTTTTGTAGAATATAACGTCGGTTAAATTTGTTCTGTTTTTTATTTAAGGTTAAATTTCATTTCAAACTTACCTCCGGTCTTATGAGACATTTTTATTTGCTGAATTTGAACGCTGTGTTTCTGTTCTTTGGGATTTCAGATGGATATTCTTTCTTCTTCCTCCCACACGTCTTGCAGGTTAATTGGTGACTCTAAATTGCCTGTAGGTGTGAATGTGAGCATGATTATATGACTGGCTGATGTGTGTCTTCTGCTTCTTTGAACAGTAAGGAAACCACTTCTGATGTTTCAGCCTGCAGCCTGCAACGCAGAACAAACTGCTCTGCACAGCACTTTATTGAGGCCACTACAGGTCAGTACAAACAAACAAACACTGCTGGTTTGATCCCCAGTAAAAACGAATGGCTCATCTTCACGTCTCTGAATTCCCAGTTGAAACTGAAGCAAGGGTTTAGTCTAATGCAGGGATCCAAAAATGGCACCAGAGGGGAAGTGCAACATCGAGTTAAAACAAAGATACAAACAAGATTCAAATTACAAAATGACTGACGGCACAAAACAAACACAATCTGTGATTCTCATGAACTGATAGCAGGTTATTGATGAACAGACTGAGTTGACCTGTGGAGGACTGGAGATACAAAATGTCCTAAAACTGAACTCATGATTCTCAAACATAGCTTTGTTGTCCACACGTATCGGCACTATATAAAAATATCAGATGTGTTTCGTACATTAAGACACATTTACATTTTGAGGCCGTTTGAGTTCATGAATCCATCAATCCACTGACCCCAGTCCAATAGAATATTTAGTCCCACTTACAGCTTCAGTAAGTTCGTCCCATTCGCTGCTCGGGGGTGTTTCAGTCCGCCGGACGTTAGGAGGTCAGGAGGGCGTCAGGAAACTGTCCCACCCTGCAAACATGTTCTCAGTTCCTTGTCTGGCTGAACTTAACCCGTCAGATGTGAAGATCATTTGATTGTACTGAATTTGAAACCGGGGGGGGTTTGTGACATTCAAAATGAAAAAATGGTGTATTTGCAACTTTTTTATTAAGAGAGATTTTTGTATATTTACAGAGAATGTATATTTGCAAAAGAGCTCATGAGCAGCTGCACCTCAATTTAAAATTTTTACTCTAGTTTCTCAGGAGATGGACCCTGAAATGGTCCTAAGCTGAGGGAAGAGGCCGTGTGATGACCTTTCCTGGCGCTAGGGAAGTCAATCAGACGTATGTTTGCATCCTTCGCTCATTGATTAAAATTATACAGTTAAGGGATAAAGAGTATAAAGAATTTAACAAGAGAAAAGACTTCAGGGATGACGACTTACTGTGTGAAGACTAACTGCTTCTCTGAGCTAACACCTCATTCTAGACCTGTTTGAATGTCTGGAACAAGGGAGTTCTAGCCTTGAACGTCTGAGCGAGGAAATTTAAATCAGCTGTGAAACTGCCCAAAGGTGCCAGACCTGGATCACAGAGTATAAAGAGTCTTCCATCATGTTTCAGCCCTTCATTTGTACAGTTCGATTCCTGGTTCTGCAGGTCACAGACCAGTCGCTTCCTCTGTCTTTTGCCTCCTGTTCCCACCTGTAGTTTTGTTTCCTTGTTGCACACATGTCCATTTGAGTTTTTACAGTTCATTTTTTGGAGAATGTACCGCTACTTTTCCTCCATCTTATGGAGTCTGAAACCATCCAGGTCTGATTGTTCGGCGATAAGAAACAACTCGGAGGTGATGAGTCCAGACCAGGACCCGACATGTCTGAGGAGAAACCTTTTTCTTTCATTCTCTACCTCCTCCATCTCATCCTGTCTATCTTCCTCTTTCCTTTCCTCTTTCCCTCCTTCTTTGTTCATCCCCTTCCTCTCTATTTGTGGTGTTTCGTCATTGGCTGTCGCTCTCTCCCAGTAGCCAATAGGTGGTCATCTTTCCTTTGCCCTTGACGTCGATCTCGCCTCTCAGCTCCAGCTGGAAGCAGTTGAACTCCAACAGGACGTCTCGAGTCGCCGCCGACACGTGGATCTTCAGCGCTGAAACAAACACACACAGGTAGAAAATACACAGGTTAAGGGGTGATTACTTAATTTTATGCTACTTTACTCTCCTGTTCCACCACATGTCAGACACTTTTGTCGTCCCATTCTTGTGACTGCAAAATCCCAGCAACTCTTTGGGGGAATTTCTTCAAACTAATTAGAATTTGGTGGTCAAAGGTCACCGTGACCCCCACAAAACATGTTTTTGGTCATAACTTGAGAACAGAGAGCTGCAGGACTGATCCTAAAACCAGGAAGTAAGTTAGCATGTTCCCTCGTCCCAAAGTCAGTGTGTTTCTGGTTAAATGTGTGAAATAAGGTCTATGGTTTTAACACAAGCTCAAGACATTTTCAGGTTTTATTCTCCGACATAAAATGGGTCAGTAAATCCCCCACTCCTGATGTTTGAAGCTTTTACGTGTCTTAAAAAAGGCGGTTGCTAACGAGTGTCTAAATGAGACTACAGAGGTTGTCGGGGACGTTAACATGAAAACCCATCTACTCACCAGTCCACCTTTACAGCCTCGTTGTGTTTCTACTCACGCTCTTTCAAACTCTCACTAACTTTCTAAGAAGAAAGGCTTTTGTAGAAGAGCTCAGAGCTAAATGAAATGACCAGTTGGAAGCTTAGTGGTGGAGACGTTGACGTCATGTGACCGTGGTGTAGTTGGTTTATAGCCTAACATTAGCTTCTTACTTCTGGAGATTGGATTTAGGCTTCAAACATCAGAACAGAATAATCCAAAACACTATGAAAAAATCCCATTGTCTTTTTGTGGAGGGAACCAGGCTGATGCTAACTTCATGGCTGGACTAAAAACATCATCCCTGCACCTCTCTATAGGATAAAATGAGGAAGATATGACATTTAATATCCAAAACAGTCAAATGTCAACCTCTATGTACAACAGCATAACTCAGAAAGGAAGGTTGTGACTATGTTTCTTGCAAGTTGACCATTTTATTATTTATCTGACAGATGTAGTTACTTTTAGTTCTTGTAGTTTAAGAATATTTTGCAGATTTGTTCTTTTAAATCTTTAAAATACAGTTATTTGAATGTAGGTGCAGACCTTCTCCGCTGGACTCCATCCGTGACGACGTGTTGACGGTGTCACCGAACAAACAGTAACGAGGCATCTTCAAACCCACCACACCTGCACACACCGGACCTAAACACAGGAAACAGCAGCAGGAAGTTGATGCAAACATAAACAACATCTACAACGTAAATAAGATGGAGTCTCCCTCCTCTCCCTCCTCCTCCCCCTCACCGCTGTGAATCCCTATCCTCAGCTTCAGCTGCTCCTCCGGTCGGTGGCGGATCTTGAAGGTCCGGACGGCGTCCAGCAAGGCGAGGGCCATGCGGGCGATCTCCCTGCCGTGCAGCTTCCCGTTCCTCACCGGCAGCCCTGACACCACCATGTAGGCGTCGCCGATGGTCTCCACCTGAGGGCGCCACAGGACCACAAACACCGGGTGAGCAACACTATGAGCCTGTGGTTTTAACCGACTGTGAGTTTTGTGTTGATGTTGTCACCTTGTAAACATCAAAGTTGTCGATGATGGCGTCGAACACGTGTAGAGGTCATTGAGTAGAGTCACCACCTGCACAGACAGAACCACAGCAGAAGGTCAGAACCACACAGAACCGGTCCAGGTACTGATCCGGTTCCGTGAAGGTCGGCTCACCTCCATCGGAGTACTCTCAGCAGAAATGGCCGTGAATCCAACGATGTCGCTGAAGTAGATGGTGACAGAGTCGAAGGCCTCGGCCTGAACCGTCTCCCCACGCTTCAACTGCTCTGCTACTGAACTGAGGGGGAGAGGGAGGGAGGAGGGGGAGTAAACAAACTATTAAATATATCACAATTGTTAGAAAAAACGTATATAAAGTGTAAAACATCACAAGATCTGGTAGAGCAGTACTGCAGTATGTGTAGTACTCACTGTGGTAGTATCTGGTAGAGCAGTACTGCAGTATGTGTAGTACTCACTGTGGTAGTATCTGGTAGAGCAGGGCCTCCGCCTTTCGTTTCTCCTCGTGGTACGCCTGCGTTCGTTCCTCCACCAGCTCCTCCAGGTTGTTGGCGTACTGCTCCATCCGAGACAGGAGGTTGTCCAGGATGTTGGTCCTCGACTCCCTGAGCACACACAGGTCAAAGGTCAAAGGTCAGAGGCGGAGGGATACATTCGTGAGGAGGTCAAATGTGAAGACGGTGATTGTCAGCACTTGTTCTGTTTGCGCAGCAGCAGTCGGATGTGGTTGAACTCCGGTCTCTCGGTGGGTTCCTCAGCCCAGCAGCGCTGCATCAGCTGACCCAGCTCAGGACTGTGACTCTGGGGGTCGACTGTCGGCCTCAGGCAGGGCCACTCACCCAGAACCACCCGGTCCACGATCTCTGCAGGAGGAGAGGGAGAGGAGACAGGAGGGGAGGGTTCTTAAACTGTGATGAAAACCAGAGGAAAGGTTCAGAAACATCACCATATACCAATACCAGACTCCACTGACAAAAACAGGAATTTTACCGAGCAGAACACAGAAGCTTCTGGAATACCACTGCTTCCATCTGTTAGTTTGTTTTTCTGTTTCTGTGTGGTACTTTTACTTCAGTAAAGTATCTGATTACTTCTTCCACCACTGAAAGTCACACAATAACACAAAGACACTAACAGATGGAGGCAGTGGTATTCCAGCAGCTCCTGTGTTCTGCTCAGTAAAATTCTTGTTTTTGCCAATGGAGTCTGGTAGTGATAAAACAGCAAATTATGGTTAAAGAAAAGGATCTTCCTCTTTAATAAAAAAGGTCTATCTCTGTAGGAATCTTATCCATAATGTGCCAGACACTTAAAATAACAATCATGAAAGGTCCACCATGGTCCTTTTTACTATCTTGTAGCAGCTTTCAGGATCAAGAGTGAAGCTGTTTTTTCTAAAATTCCTAGAAACACTCTTCATCTGTAACTCTTCATCCCTCATTCAGTCGTCTGTGGTTTTGGAAACTAAAACTTTTCCACGTTCACTGTAAAAGGTTTCTCAACAACAAACAGTGACTTATAGTGTCAACACCACTCTACAACTGAAATACGACCAGCGTCGACGGTTCAAGTCCTGGAATGAAAGAGAAACTGCTGAGTGATCGAGGGCGTCGTCCAGCTGGCTAATCTGACCGTCACTGCTGGCATCCCAAATGTAATTGTTGGTTCCAGTCATGGCTCTAATTACTCCTCATTCAGCTGTCATCACGATTCAGACCAAGTCTCTCCAAATACCTCCATCCATCCCTGACCTCGTCTTTGTTCGTTGTGGTGAAGATGGACCTGAGTCAGCACAGCTCTCGATTTACCAGTCGACCTATGGTCCAGTGATCATGAGATCTGGGTAGTGACCGAAAGAATGAGATTGTGGATACAAGCAGCCAAAATGAGTTTCCTCCAAAGTCACCAGTCTTTGGAGGTTTTCCAGGCATGTCCAACTGGAAAGAGACCTTGGGATAGACCCAAAACGCTCGAGAGATATATATCCATTTGTCCTGGGAGAAGCTGGTAGGGAGTATGTCTGGAATACTCTGCTTAGCCTGCTGCCACGCGACCCGACCCCGGATAGGCGGAAGAAAATGGATGGATGGGTGGTCTAAAATCAGGAGAATCAGCACTGATGAAGACCAGGAACATGTTATTGATATGACCTGAACTTTTCATTTTTCACCTCATGAAGAATTCTGACTTACAAGCAGATGAATGTTTTCTGCTTCTTCCATTCTTACAGATTCATACTTTGGAAATCTGTCGTCCCAGCTCAAACCGAACTTTCATTCTGAAGGACCAAGCTCTGACTTTACCTCAGCTCTTAACCTCAGTCTAAGTCTTGTTTTCCCCAGGAACTCCACTTGTGGTTTCTGGTTCTGTGGTTTGGCTGCTGAAACAAACAAATCCATTCAGCTTTTTTATCTCATCCTTCAAATCTCTGGTTTATTCCTGGAGAGAATGTTTCTCTTGGACAAACGTGTTGTCAGCATGTGGTCACTAAAGTACCAACACAAAACTCCTAGAAACATGTATCATACTGGGTTTTGTTTGTTCAGCTCCATACTTTTTGTTCATGCTGATTTATTCTGTCACACAGCCTCAGCATGGAAATGCTGAGTTATTCTGGTTGTATCATTTGCTGATTATTGTTATAAAAATGTCCTCTACTCTGTGAGTGATTGATTTATTCTGAAAATACAGAATGTGCAGGAAGACACAAATTTCTGTTGTCCAACCTCATGTCCTCCTGTCTTGACATCCTTTTTCTTCTGTCAAAAAGCAGCGACAAACATTCGTACCTTTAGGGTGGATCTCCCTCTAAGTAAAAGGCTCCCCGGCGCAGCGCCACCTCCTGGAGGATGATGCCAAAGCTGTAGACGTCTCCTTTCTGAGTTCCCTGAGGAGTAGAGACTCCATCCTGAGCAGCTCCGGAGCCATCCAGCCTCTCTGCAGGAAACGAAAAAACAGGTTTGTAAGGCGACTTCAGAGGACTTTACCACAGTTCTTCTTTTTTCTGGAAAACGACTGGAAGGAACTCACGGGCGTAGTAGGCGTGAGCATCTTTCCCTGAGTCGCTCTCCGATCGGAAGCTGGAAAACCGTAGTCGGTGATCTTCAGGACAAAGCGGTTGTCGACGACACAATTGGATGACTTGAGTTTACCGTGAGAGAAGATGACGCTGTTGTGGAGGAAGACCATGCCCTGAGGACGGAGAGAGAGAGGAAGTCATAACAGCACTTTAAATATCTGCAGCAGAGAATGAGAGCAGATGAGAAACGAACCTTAACGATGTCGTTGATGAGAGAATATTTGAACATCCAGTCCAGAGTGATGCTGTCGTTCTCCAGGATGTCCTGAACAAACAAACAAGTAAACAAAGTACAAACAATGCAGACTCAGTCAGTCAGACAGGTAAACAGACAGACAGGTAGTTGTACCTGCAGACTTCCTCTGGGACAGTACTCTGTGATGATACAGATGTTGGGAGGTCGATGCACGCTCCGATGAACCTGGTCATGTTCGTTCTGAACGACGCATCTAAACAAACAAAGTTAAAGATTTGTTTTTTCTCCAAGCTTTAGCTGTTAATCTTTGAGCCTTACAAGGACTGAACCAAGACTTGAGTCTTTAGGAGGCCAAACATGAACTGTGTGTCACCATGTCAAATCATTTCATACAATATTTCTTTCACCTGTTTCTTTTGATTTCTACCAGTGGTAAAGAAGAAGAATTTATGTGAGAGGAAAGAAGAAACTACAAAGTTATGATTCGCTGATCTGTTTTCAGTTTCTGGATTTTTTCTCTAATCTTTGATTTTTGCAAAGATATTGGATCATTTGAGAGAAAAATCACTCTCTGAGACCCTGACTATACTCTGCTTTTTGAAAGACGCCAAAAGGTAAAAATGTTGGAAAACAGCGGTTTAATCTTTAACAGTGTGTTGTATTTAAACGCTGTTGTCTAGTCTTTGTCTTAAAAGTAACTAGTAACTAAAGCTGTTAAATAAATGCTGTGGAGAGGAGAATCCAATAATTCCCTCTGAATGTTGAGCAGTGGAAGTATAAAGTAGCATAAAATGGATTTATTCAAAAATTAAGATTGTACTTAAGTACAGTAGTTGAATAGATATAAATACTCAGTTACTTTCCACCACTGATTTCTATTGTGACCAGCTCTGACCTTTGAAACTTTTGTTTGCGATTTCTAGAGAATAATTAATCATTTAAAACGTTAAACTGCGACTGTGATTTAAAGATTTCAACTCGACCAAAAACTCACATGTTTCAGTTCAAACAGAACCTTCCTGTTCAGCTCGATTCGTTTCCTGTTGGTGTATTTGATGGCGATGATGTTCCCCTGGAAGAACACAAAGAGAACAAACATATATAAAACCACAACCTAAACTGATCCAGCCCATAATCCTGATCCTCATCAGATATCAAACAGTCCAAAACCCAAAATCACGTTCAAGAAACTGGAACCAACAAACATTTGGTCTTTTTCACTGGGAAAGTGACAATAACTCAATAACTGATTAAAAAACAGTTTGTTAATCAGTTAATTGTTTCAGGTCCAAATACAACACTGTTCAGCAGCTGAGCAGGAGAGTATTTCTCTAAAGGACAACTGCTAAAACAGTCAGTTCTTTCATCCTTCAAACTGGTTAAAGGTTGTTTTCTGTTGTGTCGATCGGCTCAGAGAGACTGAAACACTCGAAGGAAAACTGGTTTAAATCTTCAAATGTGCTCATAAAAGTGAACTTTATGCACTTGCAATAACAAGAATCATTCATTTGTCCTGATTTATTTTCTTGTTTGCTATCAGTCTTTTGTTTGTGATTCTTGCTGCAGCTAACATGCATCTTTACTGAGATGTTAAGTGCAAAAAGTTTTTTTATGTGCAGCCATTTCTCAAAAAGTAAAAATAAAAAGTACATCTCTTCCGGTGCCACAGCTTTTAGACCGTAACTAATGAGAGATGAGGAAAAGCTTGAGGAGCTGTAGAGGGGGTTATTATGTAGAGGAAAAAACAACATCTGCTTCTTCACATTCAGTCTGAGACTGAATAAAAGACTGATAACACACCGACCTTGTAGTATCCAGTCTTTGCAAAAACCTGCAGGTTTCCATCTCCGGTCATTAGGGAGCCGTAGTTAGAGCCTCTCTGGAGACAGACACAAAAACTCAATTAGAATAATAGAATCAAATAACGGTAAGAAGCAACAGAGCGAGTACATCATGAGACACAAGGAAGAAACACGTTTGTTTTAAAGTCAGGAGAGTGAAGCAGCCGAGGGATATTTGGTGGGCGACAATCGTGGTCACATGATGTGACTGTCACAGCAGCCATGTTTGATTTAAGACAACACTACCATGTTGAAATTCATGCACAATCCCAGTACGTGATTTTAGATGCAGCATCAGTTGTCAAGTTGGGTTAAAATGTGTGTTTGTGTTCTGACCAGTGACAGTGTGATCCTGCTGCCGCTGCGCAGCACTTTGTTCAGGTTGCTCATCTGGATGTTGTCCCAGGAAATCCTCCACAGCTGAGCCACCAGCTCCTTCTCCAGCTTCATCCTCCTGCAGAGACACAGACGCAGGTTACAAACTGTTTCCAAATACATCTGTTCACATTTACTCGTCTGCTTTTTTAAAATCAGGGTTTCAGCCTTTTATTATTCATTATTAAAGATAATAAATAATGCACACATCATTGTATCGTACAGAAGGAGCCAGCTTCCTCTGTAATATTCACCATGACAGAGTCACGCTGCTGCTCTCACCTGTAGATGAAGACGGCGATGGTGAGGGTCATGATGAAGATGAAGAAGACCACGATGGAAACCATCTGGTGGATGGTGATGGTTTCTGACAGAGAGGAGGAGGAGGAGCTGTTTAATAACAAATCTAAACTCAGTGAGTCACATGACTGAATCAAACTCGCTCCACTGACTTGCGAGGCAGATGGGGTTGTCGTTCTTGAAGCCGCAGACGGGAACATCAGGAGGAACTCCACCCGGCCAGTGCAGCGTTGTTCCAGGTATGGCCGTCAGCTGCTCCTCTGAGCTGTTGTAAACCAGAACGATCTGGAATAAAAACAACAGGAAGCACAGACCCCAGATCAGACAACACAAAGTCAGTTCAACAGTCCTGTGTCCTGCACAATCTCCCTGTGTCAAAATGGCTCATTAGAAAACTTCAATGATCAGTTTTAGTTTATGTTGTAAATCTTTACAGTGGTGATTGATTAATTGACTCATCTCTAATAATCAGTTCTGGCTCAGAGGTTAGAACAATCTGATGAACCCAGTTTAAGATCTGGGATAAATCAGTTTCAGAGCAGCAGATTTAAGAGTAAGAGTCATTTTCCAGCGACAGTAACATGATGCCTTCATGCTGTGATAGGTGGACTAAATCCTGCCTGAGGTCCCAGAAGATTACCAGGTTTACAGAGATTGAACCGTCACACTGAGACACAGAGACTGACAGAAGCTATTAGAGAGTGTGAAGGAGGCTGATGAGGAGAGAGGAGGAGGAGGAGGTGACGGAGGAAGGAGATAAACTGAACGTGGGTGAAGGTCGAATGAGATCTCATCTCTCTGATGTATTCTTACTTCTCTGTTGTAGCCTGATGCTGTTTGAACACTGCACTGTGGAATTATTCATGTTACAGTATTTCCATGATAAAAAGACTTCACTGGAGTCATTTAAAGAAAAACATTTCATTATATTCCAACAGGTGTGGTCCACTCAGTCTCAGTATAATAAACCTACAGAAAAGATTAGAACCTGCTCTGA
>NW_026115755.1:0-16545 GCF_001640805.2 Lates calcarifer | reverse complement strand
ATCCCTTTATGGCTAATTTCATTTACTTCTTATGAACAGTATTAAGAGCTGAGCCAATGAAGTGATTGGCTCAGACCAGTTTGTAGTGTGACAGTAAGGCTGTTGTCAAGGCAGCAGTGTTGACAGGTAGCAGGCAGTTATCTCATGTTACATATGACCTCTGGGTTCAGCACTGTGAATTTTGGTGTAATTTTACAAAACCCTAATAAAGATAATACAACCCTTAATTTATGCTTGACCTACATACAAATCTGTGAATCATAAAAATAGATTTTGATGCTAATATTAAGTTCACATGCATTTATTTTGATAATCAGCTATTTCAGATAATCCCATGATGGAGTCTCTAGTGGAGGAGCTACAGCAGAGGCACAAATTGCAGTCTATACTTTTTTCTCCCTCAAACACCATATTGCACCCTTGTATATCTATCTCTACTGATAAGACTCAATCCTTTCTGCAGCTCACTTTTCTGCCTGTGTATCATATTGCAAATGTTGTCTATGACCTGATTTCTTCATCCATTGTTGAATATTACTTGACTGGCAGAGACCCGTGTCAGTTTCAAAATTTGACACTCTTTATTTGGCCGTGCTCAGACATACTATACACAGATACAGGCCCATTAGGCGAGGCCCTTGCCTTACTGAGAAGATAACAAGACAGAAGGCAACTGTAATTGTCTCTTGCAATAATCAACCACACACTCACTCAGCTGAGGCTTCCATGGTTACATAACAAATGCCTACGAGCCATTTGAAGTCAAAGGGAGGAATTAGAAGTCTTACATGCAAGGGATATCAGGAAAACAAAGAAAGGAAAGCACTGGTCTGCTGAGTTCACACGGAGGTGGGGCTCAAGATAATCAGATAATGGAAGAACAGCTGAGCAGGCTCTCTCATTGCCGAGTGGCATGTAAAATGAGTAGTATGACTGATAGTCACTCTGTAAGTGGAATGCTGGATGAAGCAGAGAGGTAAAGTCACTCTACAGGAGCACAGGGATGAAGGTTTGACTTAGAGTTTTTTATGCCCGTTATTGAGCAGCTCAGTCTGAAAATGCAAACCATGAAGAGTTCTGGTTATTTACATTTTAAATCACAAGTCAAATAGTCCTATGTGGCATGGTGACAGTTTCAGAAACCAGGCTGGCATAATTCAAAAAAGATGTTAAGGTTTAATACTGTACTTACATTTTTGTAAAGATAAAAATGTAAATACATGATAAATTACATGCATATTTTATTTTTTTTATTTTTTATCTGTGGAAATGGGTGAACAGTAGGTAGAAATACTCACATCTTCAGTATTTTAAACTATAAAGGCAGTCACATGAACACAGTTTGTCAAACATTTGTGAGACCATCTAGAGAAAAGTCAGTGGGCTACTGGTACATCAGATCTTCATAATCATGTAATGCTGATAGCTGCTATAGCTTAGAAAATTCTGAAAAATCACCCCAAAAACACCTCTCAAAGTTTTGTTTTACAATAATTATGAGCTGCATGAACTTAGCTGCTTCTTTGAGGCTTTGCTCCAAGAATTCTACTCAATGATCCACTTATAGGCACATCTGTGAATTATGAAATAATTAGTAATGTAAAAAAAAAAATCTCTTGATTTGGTCTGATGTTTCCTTTAAGTAGAAGTAGAGTGGAGCAGCCGTTATGTACAGTATAATGATAATATAATAATAATATAAAGATTAATAGAAATTTCTTATAGCCATAAACTGCATTTTAAACACTGAGAAACCCAATGGTGCACCTGATCTTGAGAATGGTGAGGGTGAAGACTAGATTGATGCCTACATTATTTCATATGCACTCTTAGGCTGATTTGGGATCCTGTTGTGCCTAACGGAAGTCTATTAAAGCAAACATGGTAAGACATTCTGATTAGATGGAATTACATTATCATGCCATTTTCCCCAAATATGGACAACCTCAGGATTTTGAAATGTGTAATGTGCATTTTCAGAAACTCTTGAGACTTATAGAACAATAATTGGAAAAAAAAAAACTGCCCTCAAGTCCATAAGAAAGCACAACCTAGATTAAAAGTGCTGGTATTCCCTTTTAAATTCTTCTTCATCCTCATGCTTCGGTTTGCCAAAGTGCCAAGTGCCAAGTTCCCACTTAATGCTCTAACTCTCTTTAAGCCTGATAGTACTCTTGAACTCCCTCTGAGCACTGCATTTACACAGGCGGCAGACTTCTGCTGTTTGTTGTTTTACTCTTTGAGCAGTCCAAGCTTTCTGAGAGCTTCTTTTCGATCAGTTCCCATTCCAGGCACCACCATCACAGTATATCCAACTGAGTTTGAGGGTTTTTGAGCTGCCGTGGTGGTTTTTTGCTGGCTCGGCTGCTGTGTTGTTTCCCAATTTAGGACAGTTTCCACCATTTCTGTGGCTGTTCATGGTAACAGAACGCTCCAGACCACCTGCACCCAATCCACTGGATTGAGGTGGATGTGATACAGATGCAGACTGTTGGTCACGTCTTGAGTAGTGATGGAAACTGGCACTGCTCTGCAGAGGCTTGTTCTTGGGCTCTGTGGGCACTTGAGAATAACAAAACGATGGGCTTCTTGATGGATTACCATTAGATGAACCCTTTGTAAATCTGTTTGGTGTTGGGTCCAAATAGGAGTGAGATTTAGATGAGGGTAGTGGGCCTACTGTCTCATTTTCTGGCTGCTGGTCTTTCAGGAGGCCAAGCTTCTGCAAAGCTTCCAGTCTCACCAGCTGGGGATCTTTTGCATGCTTGACACTATATGAAGAGTCTGGGGTTAATGAAGCTTCATTTTGTGTTTTCACAGCTATGTTGGCAGGGATCTTTTTTGGTTTAGGGGCCACAACTGGAGGACTTGTCTTAGACTTGAAAGACTCTGTGTTGGATCTGTCAGATCTTTGCAGGTTTCCGAGATTTGGGCCTTCCATTGTGGCGGGAAGGTGTTTCTCTAACTCTATTGTATGATCAACTGTGGGACACAAAGGGGTCTTCTTCGTGGAGGCACTCCTCCGCAGATGAACAAGTGCCTCATAGGACAGAGGTCCTCTTGGTACAGGCCCATCAGCTGTCCTACCTGAGAAGTCCCTGGGTTTCTTGGGAGGAGGTATCACAACATTAACCTCTAAAGGTACTGGTGGAGCAGCAGGTTTCTGGTTGTGTGTGTTACCAGGTTTGTTGTTGGAAGGAGTGAACTGAGGCTCGGAGCAGAGGTTCTTGTCTGGAGGAATGCCTGGTTTAATGCTGGGTACAGAACTGCTTGCCACAACAAAAGGTGTAGGAACCAGGTAGCTATGCATGAGTTTAGTTTTAGCATTTTCCTTGATGGGCTCTTTAGAGACATGTTTCTGTGGATCTGATATACAAACAAGCACATTAGTCACTGGAAATTAACACTCTTTGCCCTTCAAAGTATTTCATTGACTGATGTACAGCTAATTCTACATCTGTCCCTCAGAGATTAACTCACCATTCAGCTTGCTTTTGCTCATGGAGGCTGACAGGTCAGCCAGTTTGGTGACAAGGTTGCCAGGGCTGGGCAGTTGGTCAGGTTCATCATTGGACAGTCCACTATCCTCCTCAGTATCCAAAGACTCAATAGTCTCCTCTAAAAACATAAGACAGGCCTTCTCCTCAGCAGAAAGGTGCTCCAGACTATCATCGCTCTGTAATGTATAATAGAAATTAGGTATCGCAAAAGCAACATAAACTCTCTGAAAACTGAATAACAGAAGAATTGTCATTACTTTTACACAAGAATATTCAGGGCCTTAAACCCTTACCTCTAAATGGATAAGAAGCTATGAAATCAAATTCATCCCTTAGTTTTTATGTTTCAGCTCTTACCTATGCTATTTTGTCTTGATAATTCATGTAGTAGAGCTATACATATTATCAGATTCGGGAAGCTGAGGTCAGTAACTTACAAAGCCAGAATTGGCACTGACGACACTGTCACAGCTGCCAGCACTGTCCATGCCAATCATCGTCTCCAATTCAATGCCACCTGGCCAGGTATCACTTTTGGGCATCTTAGAGCCCTGCTTATCCAAGGTTAGTGGCACAGATTGTTGTGTTTCACTCTGTAAAAATGAAATAAATGGAAAGTTCAATTACAGTTTAAGTTGTTTCCTTATAGGTTGCATGAAAATAGAGCATTCAAGAGTACCATACCATAGTTTAAATACATTGTTTATACTTTGCCCCTGTGAATCATTTCTGCAGGTTTTTAGATGCCCTCTCTTCTAGTTTTGTATAGTATGAAATCTGTAGATTCCCTAAAGGACCGCAGTGATAATTTTCTTCTTTTGTGTTACCTAGTGCTAACCTTTCTAATCAGCATAAAAGGGTGTCCAGTTAACAAATAATGGAGGTTGTCTTTTAGCTGTAAGGGAATTTAGACTTTGACTTCCTCTATAATTGATGAATAAATGACAGTACAGACTGATTAAAAGTACATAGCTTGGAGTCAAGGAAGCTGCACAGTTGTTTGCAACAAATATACACAGACATTGAGAGGAAGGAAAACTAGCTGTTGTGTGTGACCAGTAGTCAGCACCACAGGGTCTGGACAGCTCCAGATCAGGCTGATCCGTGTTTACTGTTAGCTCAGGATTAAATATAAACAGTATAAGACATGTAAAGATAACACAGGACTAAAATTAGTCCTGGTTTTACTCTAATGTTATTAGCCTATACTGTAAGCATGATGTACATTGTAATTGGGAAAATTCAAAAGTGTTTAAAGAACACTCAAGAACTATTACAAGTGAAATGAAATGTCAAATAAGTTCTGTTTTCATGACGTAAACATTTCTTTACTCACAGGGACAGGTTTAGAATTGAACAGGATTGTACTGAAGTGTTATAAACTCTAACACCCAACACTTAAAAATCAAATGATAAAATTCACATTATTGTTTTCCCAACGTCCATATTTGCCTAGTGTTCCTCTAGGTCAGATTTTCTAACATAAGACACATGTTGAATACAACTGTGTTTTTAACTCCTAGCTCTGAGATGTTGAAGCTCCCGACAAGAACTTTTCAAAACAAATAACTTATGAGGAAAAATTTGTGATGGATAATCCAACTTGAGCCAGTCTTAAGACTCTTCAAGTTCATTTTCATACTGTACTGGCAGAATCTATGAGAACAGAATAGACTTTATTGCCAAGTAAGTTTGCGCATACAAGGAATTTGTCTTGGTATATTGGTGCTAAGGACAGTTATAGTAAAAGAAAAGAGTGAAGAGCAAGAAGCAAGAACTATATTTACAGGGAACATAAATATACATAATTAAAAAGTAAAGTGCAAAGTATAAAGTGTAAATTACCACTGACTGCCTGCAAATCCATCTACAATAGTATAGCATTCCTGGCAAATGGTCCAGAGCAATGAGAGTGGCTAATTGGCTAAAAACCATTGTAATGGCTGCACATGTTTATATGGACCAGTAATGTATGATTTATTAGACTATTTTCTAGATTTCTAAATGGCTCAGTCATTCACTCAGACCTATCATTTCACAGCCATTTAACATGCTGTGTAGCCCTGTGTAGCATGTCTCACATGCACACCAGCCTTCTGGTGCCTGTATAGCCTCAGTATGACAGCGTATCATAGCTTAGTCTGTTTCTGACAGATATCTAACTAGTCCTCTCTGCTGCATGTGACTCAGATTACTGCACACATGCCACTCCTAATCTTCCTCAGTGGGATCAGTTTCAGAGGGAGTGGAGGGCAGCAGTAATGATCTCCTGAAAGACATATGATATCCAGTTTGACCACGTTGTCTTACTTTAACAGTCTTGTACTAAGATATTTTTAATTTGGTCGTAGGTTCTTTCTCTGACATCAATTTTAGGTGATGAAATACAAAGAGAATGTAAATTGTAACACCACGATTAGGGATTTATTTCCTCCTGGGGATGCTAAATGTACGTGTCATTCTGGTACTGTAAGACACTTTGGATAAAAGCATCTTCCTAGTCATAGAGTTACTGTATACAGCTGATAGAAATTTAAGTTGTATAACAGCCATTTGAACATAGGATTTCTATTTATTTATAGGATAAACACATTTTACTTTTATGCTGCTATTGTAGAAAGAGCTGGAATTTTAGTATAAAGGAACTTCTGTCTGATCCTAGTGGCAAAAAAAAAAACAACTTTTGGATAAGTTTCAACACCTGAGAAGGAAGGGCTGCTAGGGAGGCACAAAAGCTCTCCTGTTCACTGTTCATGGTTTGCCATGTCATCCCATCCATCCCTGTGAATTTTAAAGCCCCTATAACCAGGCCAGTATGTAAATACCCCCATTTGTTCTGCTGCATGTAGGTCAGGATATGAATCTGAACAGTGGAAACTCTGAGATAACGTTTATTGTGTTTTAACCAGACACAATCTGGTTTGATCCAATGCTGATAACCACAGCAGCTGCTGTAGCCCAGGAATATAATTTAAGTAAATTTACACATTATTGTTACAGCATAAACTTAAAACCAATTCATTTTTGCCAATCATTTGTCTTCCCTGTTTAAGTAAGTATTATATATTTTCTCAGCTGTTAAATATGTTATTTGAGTGTTTTTCACCTCGTCAAAACAAAGCCTCAGACTAAACACTGTAGTTAATCATTAACTCCTGTAGGCCATTTCCAGTGAAAGGACATCTTAAACACTGATCAAAATGTTATCTCTATATGTACCAAGACAGTAGCAACTGCCATAAAAAGACACAACCATGTGACTCAGAAGTTGAGGCAACAAACTTAATAGCCATACCAAACTCCTTGGAACATTACACTCTGGCTCAATAGCATAGTTTTGCTTTGATTGAGGCTATAAAAGAGCAACTGTCCAATGATTTATTAGCCTTAATCCATTGTTTGAAACAGATTATGTAAATATAGATTGATCTAAATGTATAAGACTCTTTTTACTTCAGTCCCCCCAAAAAACCTGAAACTAGTCTGCAAATAATATCAATGCTGTCTGAACACTGTAAATATTCATAAATTACATCACCTATATGACACAAAATATAAAGATGAAGTCATAGATCATCATCATTATGTGGCAGTAGAAACTTAAAAACACAGGATTTTCAGGATATGAAAAATGTTCAGTTCAATTATAAATTATTTTAAGCTTGATACCATTTACTTAATGCTATAAACCTTTGTATTAACATCAGAAGAAACATGCGATTTAAACTAACCTACCTAACACGATGGCATGGTTTCAATTTAACTTAACTAGACTGAAGTTTTTCGGTGAAAATGACATTAGTCGACCACATACCTGGTCGACTCTCCGTGCATTGGTCAGTTATCCATCTTCTGCCTCTTGTGCAAGTGAAGACGCAGGGTGTGTGAGCGGCTCTGAGATACCTGCATGAAGGACTTTGTGCCCTAAGCTTTTAGCCAATCAGAGAGCGGCATTTTTCTTAAGACTCGCAAGCCCTCGTCGTCACTACCTGCACCATCAGTAATCTGCTAATCAGACAGTATCTCTGCCGCCTCAAACTCTCTCTGCTGACCGTAGACAGTGTGGTCAGGGTCGTTACTCCATTCATGAATAAATAATTAATTTACAATACAGTACAAAATTAATTGCTCATTACTCCCCAGGAATTAATTACTCTGAATTTCCAGTAGGATTCTCGTCACACTTCCACTCTCCTTTGTGACCACACACACTAGGGCTGCAACAAACAATGATTTGCTTGCTGAATCCATCAGTTGTTTTGACTTTAAATTGTCCAGAAATAATAAAGAAAAAGATATTTAGTTCACAATGATATAAGACAGAGAAAATCATTAAATGTGCAATCATTGGAACAAGTTATCGATTATCAAAACAATTTATCAGTTATCAGTTATATATGTCGTATATTTAAAGACTTTTAATTTTGTTTTCAAAAATATAACTTATTTTGCAATCTTAGTGTTAACCGTCCAGCTCCGGGGTCATGGCTGGTTCTAGGCAAACATATATGAGAGGGCAGTCAGAAATATGAAGGGAGCATTGAGGGTCCACAGCAGCAATTTTTGGGGGGAGTATTTTACACACATTTTGTCGCCTATGACAGTGTTTTCTCCATGCAATTGGGTTATTAGCTATGTATCCAGAGAAGTGGATTACACTTTGTCAGGCCTCTACCCTACGACCTGTCCAGCTTGGGTGTCCCACCTGAAGACTAAGCTTCTGCTGGAATAGCTCCTATAGTGTCACTGAGGCACGCAGGCCCCTGAACACGATAAGGTGGCAATCCTTCAGGGGGAAAACGGAAAAATAAAGATGAAAAATAAAATAACATAAAAGATCCCTCATTCAGATTTTAACAATTATCAGCATAATGTACAGTTTCTCAATTGGATGAGCCTAATTCTCAAAATTTGAACTTTGAACAGTAAGACCATAGTCAGTATTTACAAAACTGAAAGTTAGTCTTATAAAAAATCTATATTTTACAAAGCCTTTTCTTAAACTAAGCGTCGCATTTATCAGTCACTCATCAGCCTTAGTTCTCGAACGTATTATTTTTAATTAATATATTAGCCTCGTAAGGACTCACTGATATGGCACTGTAGGTGATTTTTCAAAATTCCCACCGTAACAGTTTTCTTCAGGGTATTTTAAATTCGTAAGCCATTTACCTTATATGTGATCTGTGCATTGTCTTATCTTTTTATATACAGTCTATGACGATTTAAGTTCATTAAACCTCTCATCCGTTCTAAACGGCCACATTTATTTATTTATTCAAGGCTTAAACCGTCTCAATGTGGTAAATCCTCATCATGTAGAAGATGACGAGATGAAGCGGGACCTGCAGTACCTCCACCTGAAGTTCCCGGAGATGCTGATGTTAAATCTACTGTCAGGGGCAATAAAGCTGTTTACATGTGTCTGTTTTTCAGAAGTCAAAAATAAAGGAGTTTCACCTTCACATTTTTTACACAAATTCTTATTTTTACAATATTAAATACAATTTGCTATTTAATAGTACCTTAAAATAAATAAATACAAGGATGAATGAGATTTAATTTATTTATCCTGAATGTAACTGTGGAGAATAGTGAATTAAAAGAAGTGTAAGTAATAACACGGGAAATTAACTAGTACTACACACAATAAGATGCTATATGAATATGTTTTTCAGTGTAACAAAGTTTAAAGTCTTAGTAATGACTTTACCTGCCAAGTTGTAGTTACATGTCACATACAGTATCACTTTCTCATTTTAAAAAATGTCCAAAACACAGTTTAAACTCTGGTGATTTTAGGTGATTGAATGATGACTCGTTTTCCACATAACTTCACAACTAAATTAAAGCTCAACACCAATTAACCACGATATTAACGATTTTAGCGTTTAATACTGTCTTACTTTATGGAACATTATCTTTACTGTTAGTTGCTGTTGCCATATGCATAAATACATCCATGGTTTGAAGCCAGGATATCTAAGTCTTATTAAAAATCAATGAAGTCCGCTAGCATAGCACTTTATGGACGAGCCGCGCCTGATCTCGCCAGATCCAGAACACGACTTATAGCCCACAGCCATGATGGGAGCGGCCCTACTGCGCATATTCAGTGGGCCCCATAACGCTGAAGTACACCCGGAAGCCGGACACGTCCTCTTTCTGGCGTATGGGCCAAGCGAGCAACTCTGAGAGGACTGAATGGGCGTTATTTTCGATCCGGTATCCAGCTCTAATAACACATCCTTGCTTTTGAACCGTTGCCTCGGTTTGTCAGTATTGTTAGAAAACTTAATTACCGAAGAAGCCAGGATACTGAAAGAAGCTTTTTTGTCGCCCGCGAGTGAGGCTGAACGCTGAATACACCTGCAGCGCGAATGTAAGGCTAAGGAGCGAAGTAGCTAGTGGCTAGCTTTAGCATTTGCGTTAGCAGCGAACGTTAGCATCAGCCTTCTCTGTTAATGACATCTTTTGACCTTAACTCAATTTCAGTCGTTTGTGTTTCCGTGACTGAGGCGTCCCTGATATCAGTTGTGCCCCCCAACATGGACGGTGAAACCACAACTAGATACACACAGCTCTTGATAGTCTGTTTAAAATCCCTGTTTTATTTGTTTTCAGTCACCTTACCGACATTTTGCATCTCTTTGTAACTTTGTGTTCCATACTGGTCATTTTAACTCAGTTTATAGTCTAGCATGTTTAACTCAGTCTATCATGTCGTTGCCAACGTTTTGAGTCTATTTGTGGTCATTTTGTGATATATCGTGTCTGTACCTGGCTGCTTTACACCTAGATGCCAGCGTTACCATTAGCAACCAGCGACAGCATTAGCGTCTTTACTTGGCTATTTTTACATCTATTTATGGCCAGCTTCTTTGTTTCTTTGCAGTCATTCTTACTGTGTCTCTGTAGTTCTGTGTCCAATCCTGATCGTTTTACATTTCTTTTAGGTCATTTTTTGTTTCATTGTGGCAGTTCAGCATCTCATAGTGATCATCTTGCATCTCAGTTGTTGACCATACACTCAGCTCACGAGAATAAGATGAGACAAGATTTTAACACTGTTTTTAAGAAACTTCAGTGATGTAGCTGGAAAGATTCTTTTATTTGACTGAAAGTCACATAACGCAAAACAATGCAGGTGCACTGTGAGTTGTTCATAAGTGTGTTAATTTTAACTGTTAGTCAGAGGATGATTGTAAAAATATCTTTACAGTATATACTGACCAGTTCTACAATTACTTACTTAAAAAATTTCAGATTAGCTTAGTGAAAACCTTGGTTGTAATTCATTGAACAAAAATAACACGAATCAAAGGCATTTTAAGTATGTGTCAATAAGAGGAAGGTTGAAATCTGAAATAATTATTCTGTATGTGACTGTCTGTGGTGGAAGAAATACCCACACTTTTTACTGAAGTTTAATAAACAACACAAGTTAAAATCCTGCATTCATAAATTTACTTAACTGTGTGTTAAGTGTTTATTATTGTTATGCAGTTCACAGTAACATACATGATTACTTCAGTGATTAGTTGATTAATTATCATTTTACTTTTCCCCAAATATTTATTGTTGTTGGTTCTTTAGGAGGTGATGAGGTGACGATGCTGATTTTCTAAAAAAGCCCTTTAATGTTTGTTAAATGTTCTGGTTCGGTTCTAATATTGAATATTTCTCTGTTTTCATGGTTAAACTGTTGAGGAATAGGTAGTAGTGTATTGATCATTTTCCTTTGTATGTTTCTCTTTGATTTCCTCCAGGTGTCACCACTTCGTCCACAACATTGTCCACAATCGCAGAGACATGGTCCATGATCGGAGAGACATTGTTGAGGATGAGGGAGACATCGTCCATGATCAGAGACATTGTCCACGATCGCAGAGACCTTGTCAAAGATGAGAGAGATGTTGTCTATGATCAGAGACATTGTCCCATGCTTCGTAGAGACCTTGCGATAGAATCGGCGGAGACGGGGGTCACCGATTTGACGGCATTGCCCGCGATCATGGAGACATTGTCAATGATCACAGAGACACAGTCTATGATCTCAGAGATATCGTCCACGACCATAAAGACATTGTCCATGATCACAGAGACTTTGTCCATAATCTCAGAGACATTGTCCGCGATCGCAGAGACATAGTCCACGATCACAAAGACATAGTCCACGATCACAGAGAGTCTTCGTACAATGAAGAAGTTCTTTGAGACCAGGACAGAGGCCTTCAGGTAATTCACAAACAGCCTTACATCAACTGTCCAACACAGAGCACTGACATTAAATTGTTTATGTTCAATATTCAGTATATCAAAAAGTGTTAGAATAGAAGTAATCTGCAATATAAAAATAATGTATAAGTAATCTGTATCAATAGAAGTAATGTAAAAGTAATCAGCAATATCAGAAGTAAGATGGTTTAGTAAGGCATAAAATGTTTTGTTAAATGCAGTGGTTCAGCTGTAATGTTGAATATTTCTCTGTGTTTTCATGGTTAAACTGTTGAGGAATAGGTAGTTGTGTATTGATCATTTTTCTTTGTATGCTTCTCTTTGATTTCCTCCAGGTGTCACCACTTTGTCCACGACATCGTCCACGATCACAGAGACTTCGTCCATGATCGGAGAGACATTGTTGAGGATGAGGGAGACATCGTCCACGATCAGAGACATTGTCTGTGATCGCAGAGACCTTGTCAAAGATGAGAGAGACGTTGTCCATGATTAGAGACATTGTCCCATGCTTCGTAGAGACCTTGCGATAGAATCGGCGGAGACGGGGGTCACCGATTTGACGGCATTGCCCGCGATCATGGAGACATTGTCAATGATCACAGAGACACCGTCTATGATCTCAGAGACATCGTCCACGACCATAAAGACATTGTCCATGATCACAGAGACTTTGTCCATAATCTCAGAGACATTGTCCACGATTACAGAGACATAGTCCACGATCACAGAGAGTCTTCGTACAATGAAGAAGTTCTTTGAGACCAGGACAGAGGCCTTCAGGTAATTCACAAACAGCCTTACATCAACTGTCCAACACAGAGCGCTGACATTGTTTATGTTCAGTGTACAGTATATCAGAAAAGTGTAATAGAAGTAATCTGCAATATTAAAATAATGTATAGTAAGACATCAAATATCAGATGTTGTTAAGGATCAGTAAAAATAGGACTGAAAAATATCTTAACTTCAGTTTGATTGTATATGATCAGAAATTCTTAATCTTCTGTATGTGCTAGACATACTAGATTACACCGTTCAAAACAATATCAGTTCTACAGATAATATATTGCATTGAGTTGTTTGTAAGTGTGTTAATTTTACTGTTGTTCAGAGAGTAATTTTAATAATATCTTCACAGTGTGTAACAACCAGTCTTACACTTTTTTACTTTTTTCACATAAAATGCTGCTAAGACTTCTGTAAATTTGGTTGTTATTCATTAAAGGAAAACAACATTAAGACATTTTAAATATGTGTTAAGAAGAAGAAGGTTGAAATTTGAAATAATGATTCTGTATGTGACCGTCTGTGGTGGAAGAAATACTCAGACTTTTTACTGAATAATAATAATAAACAACACAAGTTAAAATCCTGCATTCAATAATGTACTTAAATGATAGTGTTTATTATTATTGTTCAGTTCAGTAACATACATGATTACTTCAGTAATTAGTTGATAGACACACACTTAACAGTCATTTGACTTTTTCCCAAATATTTGATGTTGGTGGTTCTTCAGGAAGGGATGCCAGTCATCTGTTGATTTTCTAGAACAGCCTTTTAATGTTAATGTTAAATATATATCTGTTTTCATGATTAAACTGTTGATGAGGAATACGTGATGTATTGATCATTTTCCTTTGTATGTTTCTCTTTGATTTCCTCCAGGTGTCACCACTTCATCCACCACGTAGTCCATTATTCTTTGAGACCAGGACAGAAGTCTCCAGGTAATTCACGAACAGTTTAACATCAACTGTCCAACACAGAGCCACTGACCTTCAATTGTTTATGTTCAGCATTCAGTAAATTAGAAAAGGGTAGTAATAAAAGTAATCTGGAATATAAAAATAATGTTAAAGTAAACTGTATTAATAGAGGTAATGTAAAAGTAATTAGCAACGTCAGAAGTAAGATGTAATGGACAAAGTAATCTGTTACTAAGTGTAGTTTGGAACAGTAAAAGTTATCTGTAAACTTAATACATATTAAGAAAAGTATTATGTAATGGTAAAAGTAATGTAATATTAGAGATAACGGTAAAACTAATCTGTGATATAATAGCAATCCAGAAGAAAGAGTAATCCAAAATGGAAGTAAACATGTTGCCACAATATATTAAAGGATCAAAACCATCAAGAACTGTATAGTAAGGTCTCAAAAACAGTCAAAAACTGATATAGTTAGGACTCAAAAATGGTAAAAAAAAAAAAAAAAAAAAAAATGTGACAGTATAGTATGACATCAAAAAACATGAAAAAATGTCAGTATAGTATGGTGTCAAAAAACATGAAAAAGATGTTATAGTATAGTATGGCGCCAAAAAATGTCATAATATAGTATGGCATCAAAAAACTTGAAAAAATGTCATAGTATAGGATGGTGTCAAAAACATGAAAAAATATAGTATAGTATGGTGTCAAAAAACATGAAAAAATGTCAGTATAATATGATGTCAAAAAACATGAAAAAATGTCATAGTATGGCATCAAAAAATGTCATAGTATGGTGTCAAAAAACAAAAAAATGTCATAGTATACTAAGGCGTCAAAAACTCAAAAAACATGAAAAAATGTTACAGTATAGTATGACATCAAAAACTCAAAAAATGTCATAGTATAGTATGGCATCAAAAATGGTCAAAAAATGTCTTAGTATAATATGCCGTCAAAAAATGTCATAGTATGGCATTAAAAAACATGAAAAAATGTCATAGTATACTGAGGCATCAAAAACTCAAAAAACATGAAAAAATATAGTATAGTATGGTGTCGAAAAACATGGAAAAAATGTCATAGTTATAGTATGGCGTCAAAAACTCAAAACATGTCATAGTATAGTAAGGTGTCCAAAACCATCAAAAAAGTCAAAGTAAGGCATGAGAAATGGTCAAAAAAGTCATAGTATAGTAAGGCTTCAAAAAAGATCATAGTATAGTAAGGCATGAGAAATGGTCAAAAAATGTCATAGTATAGTAAAGCATGAGAAATGGTCAAAAAAGTCATAGTATAGTAAGCCTTCAAAAATGGTCAAAAAGGTCATAGTAAGGCTTCAAAAATAGTCAAAAAATGTCATACTATAGTAAGGCTTCAAAAAAGTCATAGTATAGTAAGGCTTCCTAAACCATTAAAAAAAAGTCACAGTATAGTAAGGCTTCCTAAACCATTAAAAAAAGTCATAGTATAGTAAGGTGTCCAAACCCATCAAAAAAAGTCATAGTATAGTAAGGCTTCCAAAACCATTTTAAAAAAGTCATAGTATAGTAAGGCATGAAAAATGGTCAAAAAATGTCATAGTATAGTAAGTCTTCAAAAATGGTCAAAAAAGTCATAGTATAGTAAGGCTTCCTAAACCATCAAAAAAGGTCATAGTATAGTATGGTGTCAAAAACGGTCATAAAATGTCATAGTATAGTAAGGCTTCAAAAATGGCCAAAAAAGGTCATAGTATAGTAAGGTGTCCAAAACCATCAAAAAAGTCATAGTAAAGTAAGGCATGAGAAATGGTCAAAAAAGTCATAGTACAGTAAGGCTTCCAAAACCATCAAAAAAGGTCATAGTATAGTATGGCGTCAAGAAAAGTCAAAAAATGTCATAGTAAGACTTCCAAAACCATAAAAAAAAGGTCATAGTATAGTAAGTCTTCAAAAATGGTCAAAAAAGTCATAGTATAGTATGGCGTCAAAAACGGGTCAAAAAAAGTCATAGTATAGTAAGGCTCCCAAAACCATCAAAAAAGTCATAGTATAGTAAGGCTTCCAAAACCATTTAAAAAAGTCATAGTGTAGTAAGGCATGAAAAATAGTAAAAAAAAAAAAAAAAAAAAGAAAAAAAAAGTCATAGTATAGTAAGGAATGAAAAATGGTCAAAAAAGTCATAGTGAAGTAAGGCATGAGAAATGGTCAAAAAAGTCATAGTATAGTAAGGCTTCCAAAACCATCAAAAAAGTCATAGTATAGTAAGGCTTCCAAAACCATTAAAAAAGTCATAGTACAGTAAGGCATGAGATATGGTCAAAAAAGTCATAGTATAGTAAGGCTTCCAAAACCACTTAAAAAAGTCATCGTATAGTAAGGCATGAGAAATGGTCAAAAAAAGTCATAGTATAGTAAGGTGTCCAAACCCATCAAAAAAAGTCATAGTATAGTAAATCTTCCAAAACCATTTAAAAAAAGTCATAGTATAGTAAGGAATGAAAAATGGTCAAAAAATGTCATAGTATAGTAAGTCTTCAAAAATGGTGAAAAAAGTCATAGTATAGTATGGCGTCAAAAACGGGTCAAAAAATGTCATAGTATAGTAAGGCTCCCAAAACCATCAAAAAAGTCATAGTATAGTAAGGCTTCAAAAGTGGTCAAAAAAGGTCATAGTATAGTAAGGCTTCCTAAACCATCAAAAAAGTCATAGTAAAGTAAGGCATGAGAAATGGTCAAAAAAGTCATAGTATAGTAAGTCTTCAAAAATGGTCAAAAAAGTCATAGTATAGTAAGGCTTCCAAAACCATTTAAAAAAGTCATAGTATAGTAAGGAATGAAAAATGGTCAAAAAAAGTCATAGTATAGTAAGGCTTCCAAAACCATCAAAAAAGTCATAGTATAGTAAGGCTTCCAAAACCATTAAAAAAGTCATAGTATAGTAAGGTGTCCAAACCATCAAAAAAGTCATAGTAAAGTAAGGCATGAGAAATGGTCAAAAAAGTCATAGTATAGTAAGGCCTCCAAAACCATTAAAAAAGTCATAGTATAGTAAGGCATGAAAAATGGTCAAAAACAATAAGCAAAAAGTCATAGTATAGTAAGGCTTCC
>NW_026115754.1:0-17153 GCF_001640805.2 Lates calcarifer | reverse complement strand
AAGTGGATGATGATAATGTTAGTGATGATAACGTTCTTTGATGCTGAATGTTTGCTCCCTTAATCCATTGGAATATTGAAAAAGATTCAATAGAGCTCATCCTGAGAAGACGCAAAGGCAGTCTGGACAAGAGGTATTAGCAAAACAGAGTACCTAGAAATTAAGGAGACACACATGGGAAACTGAACAGTCCGAATAGAATGATTAGCTATCCAATTAATTTGTTAAGAATATTTTCAGACTTCAACCAGCACTGTGATGGTGGCTAAAGCACTAAGAGAGGGTCAGGAAGGAGTAGCTGTGGCTAATGAGGAGAGAGATGTGGGAGAGGAGGAGGACATCAGCCAACATGCTGCTGTGGGAAAGCAAGCTAGGCAGAAGCAACAATTGAGATTACAAGGTGAAGTTATTTAGTTTATATATTTGTCTCAAAATACCTGGCAATTAAAATATTAGGTATTATTTAGATATCAGTCAAAGGATTTAGGATTGTTCTTTTCTACTGGATTGAAGTCCGGGGACATACTTTGCCAGGTCATAGGATTCACTTTTTACTAGTTTAAAACAAATTTTGCACCATGTTTAGGATCTTCTTGAGACTGGGAGTTATCTTTTCATTCAGTATTTAGGTATACACATTTGCATCCATAGTGCCATCTATGAAAGTAATGTCCCCTACACCTTTTGCACTTGTACAGACCTATGTCAGCACACGCTCGCCTCTCACTATGTTTCACTCCCACCTCCCTGTTAATACTGTCCAGTCCAATCGAGCATGCTGGACCCCGTCAGATCCAAGCAAATCTATTTGGGTTTCATCTGACAAAAGTGCTGCCAACATTCATCAGGCCTCTTTTCATGTTCTTTGGCAAGGTTTAATCTTCCCGTTTTGTCTTTGCAGTGTCTGAACAGTTGCTAAAACACCAATTTCCTCACATAAGCCTTGTGCCAAGTCTTAAACGTCTGATTTTCAATCCAGTATTGCATGAATTGTGTGCGGTGTCATTTTTTGAGGACGGCCACATAGATATTGTTGATGTATCTCTTCGCATACCTCATCACCACTGCTGCAACTATTTTCGACTTATTTTCATTAGCCTGCTGATGCTCCTGTACCTCTCCCATCCCTCTCCCATCTCGTCCAACAATCTTGTTGCTTACTTGTTCAGACAGTTCCTTAACATGTGGGCCATGCTACTAAAACCATCATTTTGAGTCATTCAACATTTTTGTAATATTGTACAGGCATGTACTCAGCTTTGTTGTATACTGTATGTGTAAGTGAACCACCACAACAACACTGGTTTTGTGTTTTCCAAGATGATGCTGTTAAACACAGTAATCCCATGAACTTATTGTTCTGGAACTGGTAATTACTTAATGTTTAGTAATTCTCATTTACCCAGATTTTAATGTTTCTCTTGTGATTCCTGTAGTTGCCTCTGTGTTTGCCTTAAATTATCTCTGTCCTATATTATATTTTGGCAAAGCAAGTTGAAATTATTATTATTATTGTATCAATGATGAAAAGCTGATCCTGGAAATATTTTGTGGTCTATAAGCTTGAAATTGAATACAGTCAGAAGTTTTTTGGTCAACCTTGGAGGATTTGAGAAAATGGTTCGTGGGCACTAACCTCGATGACTTGTGTGAACCATGAAAAATGTGTTTTGACATTGAACTTGTTGATGGATGGTATGAAGACAAGTCTCTTTAAAGCTTTTTTGAATCATAGTGTTGATTGATTGAATGACTCAACTCAACTGATACTGGGAACCAGGTCCTTTTATCATTCAGTCTCTTTTATCCTTTAATCATTCTGTATCTTTTGATCCTGGAAACTAATTTCATCTCTGTGTTTTATAGACTTGTAACATTGAGAATTGTTTCAAAGTACTTCTGTTTTCCTTTTTTTGAGTTGGTTTGCACTGCAGTAGCAACTCCTTTTAAATACCTCAAAAAAAATTAAGATATTTGGGTTTGTTTACTGCCTGTTCTACCTGTCATATCTTCCATATTGTCTCCATAAGTAGCCTCTTACTATCCAATAGTTAAGTTGAGGAACAGTATTAAATATTCTTTATAAAATTTTGGTGTGCTTGTTAACACTGCAATTTTCCCATTTAGGGCCTGTTGAGTATAAATATGCAATACTTGCTGTGTTTGTGCCTACAAGTGGAAGAATTTAGTTGCTTGGTTATGACTTCATAGCCTTTCCTCCAGAATCACCTGTTAAATTTTGGCCGGATTTATATATGTATGATTTCTGATATCTGTTCTTTGCATGTGAAAGTAACTTGAGTGAAGAGATTATTTGGCCCTGGTTGGAGTCTGCACACTATTGAGTTTTTTTTGCAGTACATATTGTTTGCTGTTCTGTTCTTTAATGCAGAGATGGATTCCTGTCTTACTTATGTGGCAATAAGGACAGATTAGACTTTTATTGTTCATAGACATGGAAAGAAATGAACTAACAGTAAAAAAAAAAAAAATTGATAAAAAAATGAAATGGCACACAGCAAAAAATGTAGCTTAAGGCAGTGGACAGCAACAATACCTCGCCAACAGTTTTTTACTTCTAGTTCTAGGAACTGCAAATCATAAAAAGAGTCTTCTGGAGTCTTCATTGAAACGTACAGAAACTCTGTACAGTATGACACATAGCTGCCTGTCCTTGGTGTATAGAAACTTGGAGAGACATAAAAACCATGAAGAAGTGAAAAAGTTTCTGTTGAAGGCTATCATGAATACCGTCCAGTGAGATGAGAATATCTACTGACCAATGAAGAGATCCCAACTGAAAACCGTTTTAGACGCAACTGAGGAAGCTCATTATTAATCAATCCTCACAGTCAGCCCTTTTCACAAGCCGTTCCAGTGTCCCTAAGTTATCTGATATGGCTGCACCTACTCCTGTTTCAAGGACAAGCTTCAGCATGCTGTTTGCACCACCAAGCGGATCAGGTGCCCACCGATCAAGAAACTGCGTGCTATAACTGAAGCCTGAAGAAAAGGGCAGTATTCTGAAAGGCTTTTCACCTGACAAGAATACTAGTGAATTTTGGTTTTTTTGTACAAGAATGATGGAGACATTGGTGTGAAGGTAGCTTCATACAAAATGCTGGTATTAGCCTGTCAAACATTTTTCATAAAGTCCTATTTTTTGGTGTCATCATAGTAAGTTCCTCTTAATTTGCTGAACACTATGTTTATTTGCTCAAGGACAATCTTGATGGATGCCTCTAAACTTTCTTCATACGCACAGCCAACACATTCAAAATATCTTGTAGTAGCCAGTAGGCAGACAAGTAATGCATTAGTAATAATATATCTATAATATACTCACATCTGTCCCCATCAGTGTTCTGTAAAATGGGGTTTCTGTTTAGCTGTTGTACAGATGTTTTATTGTTTGGTGGAATGGTGGCTTTTCTCCTGGAGGACAGATCAGTCAGACAGTAAATCAGAATCAGTTTTTAAACACATATACTACTATCACAGGTACTGTGTCTTGTTGAAGGGAAGGAATACTCAACCTGAGACATAATTATGTACACATTTAGGTTGTCAACTTGTACATATTTTCACTATCGTGACCCTGTAATATTATTAGATTGTTTTTTCTTTCTTTCTTTCTTTCTTTCTTTTTTTAATTTCATGGTTGCTCAGTACGCTGCCCCTTCTTGGTTTATTATGCCATCTTATCCAAACCTGTCTTTTGCTTGCACCATGCAGGTAATACATTGCACTATGAGAATGACTGTTTTATGTAGCATACTGTGTCATCCCTGTGTACCTTTTACAGGGTCAGAATCATTTCTGCATATTTTCATGCATAAAACACATATTTGCACTTGCAACATTGTGTTCAATTCATTTTAAAATTTAGGTAAGTCACTTTGTCGTGAAACCACTTTGTTTAGCAGTGTGTGAGGCCATTTTCATCCTGGGACATGGAAACACTGTCTGCTCCATTGGGTGCACCTGGTTCTGCAAAATGGCCTCATATTCCTCGGCCGTTACACTACCATTTAGAACAATCATCAGACCTAATGAGTCCCACAAGATGGCTGGCCACTGTATAACTGATGTGACGCCATGTTTACTGGCTGACAACAGGCAATTCTGTCACAGAGAAGTGGATTAACTCTTCACGCTAGTTTATTTATATTTATCTGTCCTCCAAAAAAAAAGTTTATCCCTGACAGATATTTATCACTTTATTTAGAAAATAAAGTAATGATATTTAGCTACTTGCCAATTTGGTGCAACTGCAAAGGTTTTAAAAATGTAATACTGACCATTTAGTCTAACCACAACCTTACAACAAACTTTTTCGGACACACACGAAAAAAAGCTGTAGACCACAATCATGTGTATCTATTCAGACTTGATAGTCAATTGACAGGCTATGTTTATTTGCTTGTGCATACATAGTATGTGTGAATTTACTGTGTGCACTGCACTACACATTTCTGTGTGTATGCCTTAGCGTATGTGTTTCTTCCCCTTGCAAAACAGAAAATGGACTGGATAAATGTTCAGTCTTCTGCCTATTTGACTGCCTCAAAAGTTTCCTATCAAACAAAAACATGGCACTTTTTTTCTAAAATGTGTCTGCTGTGTCTATTTGGTGAATGTGTACATTGGGTGATTTTATTTTTTATTTTTTCCTCCTAATGTTGTGTTTGTGTTATCACATGTGTGAGTGATCCAGAATGACAGCTGAATGCAGTATGAGCCGTGCACAGTTGACTTCAAAGATCCCAACTTGGTGGATTTACTCCATACTGGCAGGGGGCTATATAGGTCAATACACTTGCATGTGTGTGCACATACACAGAAGGATTTTTGTTTACTGCATATGTTTGTGTGTGTTACAGTGCAAAAAGTACATGTACATCTTTAACAATTAAAATACTCCCATAAAGCCACATTTTTGGATATTTAACATGTGAAATATCACATAAATGACGGTCTGACTGTCCTCTGCTCTCTTTCCTTGTGGCTCCACAGTCCTTCTTTATCAAGAACTGAACATAGCCAGATGAACAGACAATTACTAAACCTCTTAGTAAAGAAGCCAAAAGGCCCATTGGCCTGTTGGTCATTATTTTGCAATAAGACACCTGATCCTACAGCGGAAGCATTGACTTGCAAGATAAAGGATTCCTTTAGTTGTGTGGCAACATAGTTTTCTCTGTGCTATCAGGTGCTGCAATAAAATAATTTTGTTGCAGACATCCCATGACAGTGTTGCTGGTCATTAGGGTGTTGAGAAGACCTAGAGTACAACTGTGTCTTGCATTTTTTTCCCTAGCCTTGCCTCAAGCATGACATTGCAGCATATATTAAAACTTGTCACAGTAACAATCCAGAGTCACTTATCCCACACTGGGCTTGAGTATTTTGCCACCTAAGCCCCCATGACTATAGATAATACATAATTATAGATACACAAACAAATACACATAGGTACACACTCAAGTACACACACACACACACACACACACACACACACTACACACAAGGGAGAGAGAACATCCACTTGAACATTTCACACGCAAAACTCAGGAATGCAGAGAGAAAACAACCACTCAGAACCCAGATGGCCTTTTCTTTCCCCTTTTCCCTTTCCTCATTAAATATCAAGTATCTCAGGGAGTAATAACACACAAGGACACACACAATCATACACACCCCTCTCCCACTTTCTCATATATGTCATCAAGATTTAAATCTGTTACACGCATCCATACACAAACAGTTTTTTCATGGTTAGTGCAAAAAGGTCTGTCCCTTAACACATGCATGCACACATGCTCAGACGCACATGGTTTAACTACAGCTTCCCTCTAGTAAATCTCAGACCTGCAGCCCAGTGCTCTGTTGTTCCCTGTTTTCCTTAGTAGAATGCTTGTGAAATGTTCAGCCCGGTTTCAAGGTAATTACACATGAAATCATGTGAAAAGTGTAAAAAGCCAGAAATAAATGACTCCAGAAGGCCTTAGAAACCACACCCTGATGTTTTAGCTGTGGCTTAGAAATCTGAACAGTGGAAATTGAGCTGTTAGAGCAATTAAAGAGGCTTAAATCTGAATATTAATTATTTCAGGGATTCGTGATATCTGAACAGCTCAGTGGGCATGAGAAGACCTGTGAAATGGCTTTTTTTGAAACAGCAGAGATAATGAGGTCTGAAATTCACTGTTTCTGATATATTAGCTGGCTAAGACAAGCTGGTCTCATAAACCCTGCATGAACATTTAAATATGATACTGATAACACCAAAGTGCTTTAGAGGACAGTTAGAGAGGCATGCTGGCTGCACATTAAAAACCAAACCACTCATAAGTTTTTGTTTTTTTTTCAGTCATACCCATACCTACAAGAATACTGGAACTCATTTAGGAAATCGTCATTCACACAGATTAGATTTTTTGATCTTACTTTAGACTTTTCACAAATTTGTGGGATTCACAAATCAAATCAAACAAAATTGATATCTCAAAATCACTATTAGGAAATTACTAACCAGGTGTAAATAAAAAAACTATACCATATTTTATGGCAATTCATCCAGTAGTGTTTGAGATATTTCAATCTGTACTAAAGCGGTGGACGGACTGACAGACTGTCAGACTGGCATTGCCATCCTTTGCTGCTGTTTTAGACACATTTGAATAACATTCTTTCCAGAAGAGATATAGTTTGAGTTTCTAAATACCTTACTTCTGACGCCTGTTATATGGGATGGGATGTTTTCCAGGATAAACTTCCTGGAAAGAAGAAATCAGTGGTCTTTGTGAATTTGATGAATCAGTGAGTTTTCTTATTTTTCTCTTTTATTTAGTGGTTATGAACTTTAAGAATGGAAAATTTGAAAATATGTGTGAATTAGGCCCATTATTTCATCACAACCAAGCTGTAACCCACTGCCTAATATGAAACCAGGCCAGTTCATTTTCACAACACTGATTCACTGTTTAGATGCCTTACACTCATGACAGTGTTCCCTGAACATGCACATACTGGCATCAACTTTGTGTAGTTTTGTGCATCACTTTTGTGCCAGTAATTCTCATAAAGCAGACATCCCCACTGAATTTCAACATGTTTCAGTACAGATTCAGTATGTCCCACTGTAGGTTTACTGAATCAAACTGTGCACAAAACACAATTAAAAACCACCCACTGTTTGAGTGTGGATAAAAGACCGTAGAATTACTGTACTACATGAATTAGATGAGGTTGCTGGATCTGCAACCTCTATGACTGTTACTATGCCAACCCTTCTTTTTAGGCCAGAATAACAATATGGAGAGAGCTCACTACCAGTTCAGACATAATCATCCTGCCAGTTTTTCCCAAACTTGGCACACAGTAGAGGTGCAGCTCAAACAGCCACTCAGTAAATGCGGTACTGATTGGTCATGCAGTGTTGTGATATTCAGCCATGATGCTTTAAAGTTAATTTTTATAAGTTGATGTGGCAATCATGGTAAATCTATCTAAGTCTTGACAGCTGGGGAGACTATCTTGTGCTCAGTGTTCTGTGTTGGACTGATATGTTTCCCTGAAAAAAATCACTTGACACTGATACTCTTCATCAGAGGCTGTTACATTGGATTGTTGTCATCAAACGCTGCAATTTTCATGGATGTTTAAGATGGGGAAAAATACAATTTTACACACAGTGGAAGTCCATGGCTGTGGGAGGCCACCATGAAATGGGTAACAGACAGCTCAGTAAAGCAAAAAGATACACATTGATACAGATGTCAGTCTGTGGATAGCTTGGGAGCAATATGTTATTACATGTCAGCAGACGATCGTGGTGGCAAGATGTTGCACAGTGGACAGAACTGCTTTCTACGTTGTTTCTGCTGTGGGATTGTTTATCATATAGAACTGATCATATTTGCTGTCCCTGTGCATGGTACTGACTCAAAGACAGAGCAGTGCTTTCTAAAGTGAAAGGACACAGGGAAATGCAACACCTCCTCTGATCTATTGATGTTGTGTATATGTCTGCCTGCAGCCTTCTTTCTTTCTGATGCAATTTCATCCCACTCTGTGGTAATATAAACTAAGCTGACATCGGCCATATCAGACATTTGACTGTCGTGTTGTCCATCACAGTGTTATAAAGGTTTTTCCTTGACCATAACTAAATAAAGATTCTAGTAAAATGTATGTTTAATTTTATTGGTAACAAGATGAATTCATTTTATTACTTTAATGAGTTGAATCAAAGATAAAATATTAGAGAAAACACTTGACAGAAAGTTTTGGGATTTTTCAGGAAGTTTTCAGAATAATCTAATATTAAATTAGTTACAGTGACAAAATATGTGTATCCTCAAAACAAAAATTCTGTATCAGCACCAACTATTTGTTTGACCCTACCCAACTCAACAGGTTACAGTAAATATGAGATGAAGTTAGGAATGACTACCCTTGTTCTTTCTTATTAGGGTCAGTGTGTGGTTGGTACAAGTCCCTCCAAGTCCACAAACAGTCAAAGTACCTGATACAACAGGGTGAGTGGTAGTTGAAAAGTGGAGCAAAGCAAATTTAGGCACTCAAGTGCTGCGTTACATTCATATGACATGCTCTACGCACCTGTTTGTATGACTTGGTATTTCCAGTAGGGTAGTATAGTAAAGCTTTCATGCTCTGATGAGCAGTTTCCTTACTGCTGCTCTGCTCACCTCTCTGCTGTAACTGCTGTGATCATGTGCTGCTGCCTTTTGCCGTTGTTCATACAGCATTTCATGTTCACCTGTAGGCTCTGAATCACAATTTGTCTGTTCTATGCTTGTTGTGACTTTGTGGGAGTGAAAGGTTCAGAGACTAGGCAGCAAATACCAATTTTTTAGATGGTATGCATTCATGTAACAATTCATGTGACATGCTGACTCAAGTTTGGTAGGCACCGGTTAACCTTATATTCATACACAGTAACAATATGGAAGAAAGTGTGGGTCTGTGACTGAAATGTCTTCCTCTCTCTATGCAATGTCTCATTAATGTGTGAAGGAGCCCCCAGGTGTTGTCTACCTATCACACTTTGCCTTGTTATCTCCCCTCTTAATTGACCTGTGCTCATTATCTCCTCTAAACTGAGGACCTCTAAACCAGTGTTTAACGAGGAGAGGAAGAAAGAACAGAGGAGAGGTGTGAGGGGCACGACCTATGGCATCGCAGATCCCTGGGGGGTTTCCAAGTGATCTCACACACATGCACGCACGCACATACAAGAAAAAAAAACGACATCTTGGACCTTTGGCACACACATCTGTATGCAGAGACACCCACATTAGACATTCTCTCACAGCCCCACACACGCATAGACATACAGAGTGACACATAATGACACAGACACACTCAGTGCCACACACTGCACATGCAATTATGCATGGGTCAAGTCAGATCTCTGTGCATCAATGGTGAGAAACAAGAGGTCACACAGTAGGAGACAGAATCAGAGAAGGAAAGGAAAAAACATGATAGGAGAGTAAAAAACTGGGAGAAAAACCAAAACCAGATGATACAGAACGGGGTAAATAATGTTCAAAGTAGAACTAGACAGATCTTGCGTCATTTTCTGATGCATCAAAGGTGCAACTACTTAGAGAGGGTACAGGGTAGTTACAGAATATGAAGGAGGGTTAGGGTGCCAGGTTATTGTCTTTTAGTGACTGCCATTTTTTGTTAAAGAGTTAAATGAAAACTTGAATGGCAGTTTAAAAAAGGTGTGGAAAAGGCTGTTTAGTAGGAAGATATCAAATGGGAGAGAGGGGGGTGGATTAAAAATGAATTATAAGATTTAATAAAGTACTCAAATAAGAGGAGTAAGCATGCCATTCTGGTAGCATGTTTGTATTTTTCTTTTCTTCTAGTGGTACTAAATCACCTTAATTTCGCTAATCTGCTGTACAATTCAGTCACAAATGTGAAGGGAGGGAGTGTGAATGACCAGAAAGCGTGGGAAAAATTTACACAAGACCAAATGACCTAGTGAAAGACGCAGCTGTCTTTGGACAAAAATTTAAAATGTACACCACACTTTACAAAGCAGGAATGACAGCTCTGTTCTTCTCGTTGTTATTCTCTTAACACACAAAAGTATATCTGATAGTTATGTGAAAACCAAAAAAGTAGCAAATCATAATTACTTCTCAAATTGCAATCTTAGATCCAAACCTCCTATATTAGTCGCGTCCTACTGTTTGTTGTGTGTGTGAGTGTGTGGATGTGTGGGTGTGATAAGTACTGTGTTTCTTTGATTGTTCCCTCTCTTTCACTGTGCTCCACGGCAATCACTTTCACAGCTCAGTTGGCATCTGATTATCTCTCTCTCACACACAGAAATACAAATACAGAAATACTCACAGATACACACACTGCATTATTTGCATACTGCTTCCATCTTGAAATTGTTATTTTGGTAATCAGACAGACAGAGAGGAAACATAATTATGGAACTGGCTTCCACTTAGTAACAGCAAGGCTTTGTGAGTGTATGCGTGCATGCGCATGTGTATATGTGATAAGTGCCATGTTTCTTTGTCAAAATTGTGTAGCAGAGAACGTCAGAATGCAGTGTATAAACAAACATCAGGGCTCTCTTTGCAAAAAACAGAAAGTCAGGCCAGTCTATTTTCACCAGTTCAACAGTGCAGTTTTTTATGAAACAATGTGTGTTTTTAGACATTTACGTGACAGTAAGTCTGTTCTTACTTTAAATTGTGATATTTAATTTGTTTTTGAATATTAAGATCTTCCAGTTTGGTCAAGTCGAGGTGGGTTTGCAAAAACACATACATACATCCAGTCTTCATAAAATTTATCACAAACCATGGCATTTGATCATTCAGATTTCATATACCTTTGCCACAAGTGAGTCAAGTCTGGCTCATATCATACACTACTATAGCTCTTGAACACATGGTACATAGTGCTAAAACAGCAACATAACTTCAAATAGCCATGACTCAATAACTTTAAATCCGATTAATTTGAAACTTTGGACAGTGCACTCTTGTGCAAATCCCTAAGGGGCCCTAGCAGGATTTAGTCCTCCAAATATCATGGTAACCTCAGCTAATCAACTTCATTCTGACACAGTAACAATGATTCATCAGCATGAAATACATGCAATTAAAGGCCTTGAAGCACTGTGTGAAAAAGGAATTAGCCACTGAAGTTACTTTACAATCTTCTGTCAAAAGATAAATCTGGCAAACAAGCCAGCCAATACAATTACATGTTAGCATTGTGAGAGTCAGTGATATGAAGTAATCACAGAATGTGAAATCTAAAGGACAATGGCCTGAATTTATTGCCTTATTCTACAGCAAAAGGTGCCTTAATGGTGGCTCAGAAAGATGAGTGACAAAAGTTCTTGTCTTGTTCTTGTCTTGGTGTATAGTTCTTAATATAGTTATTATTGCAAGTCATTGTTTATCGGTTTATCGGTTTTTGGTAAGCTAAAATTTTACAGCTAACAATAAAAAAAATTTACACTTTTTGCAACAAATAGTTCAATTGCCAGAAATATTTATTATATATATTATATATATATATTTATTTTCTATGTCCAAGTCCAAACTACAGTTGTATACAAGATATGCTTATAATAAGTAAAAGGGAAATGTCAACTTTTAGAAGGAAAAAGTAAGAACCGACTTTCTGGCTCTCTCTATTGACTCTATAAATGAGGGAGATTTAGACACTACCCAACACCTATATTGTACATAACTCCATAGATACTGACCTGTTATTCACTTGACTAAATATTCCCTTCTCTTCACAGACACTATAAAATAGGAAAATATGAGAGGTGATTCTCAGATGTATATGCACACAATAATATGCACACATACCAACACGCGTACACACACACACACACACACACACACACACGCGGATGTGTTGAGAGGACAAAGAAACCGTTTCAGACTCTTTTGATGATGCAGCAGAAACTGTAATTGATAAACCGGTGCTGAATAATATGCTTCTCATACACTCAGATGCACTGCTACACACACACACACACACACAGACACACACTTTTTTGTGTGTGTGGTGTGATTATGACTATGGTTATTTGCTTTCAGTAACAGTCATGATGGCCCAATTACCATCATGTCTCCTTGCCTCACACCTCCTCCCCTCTCTCCTCCTCTTGTATCCTCCCCTTCTTCTCTCTCCTTTCCTCTTCTCTCCTGTCCTCCTGTCTCTCAATTTTGACAAGGCGGGAACAATATCTGTCGCGTGTCCCATTGACCATTTTGTAAATTGCTCTGTCCTCTCCTTCCTCTCTCTCCCCCTCTCTGTGTCTTTTATCCCATCACCCCACTCCTTCCCTCTACATCTCTACACCATTTGTTGAATAATTCAGTATATCTATCATTTCAACCATTTGGTAAATATTACGCTATCTTTCTGTCATTTACTGAATGATTTGCACAATATCCATTTGCCAATACAACCTCATAATCATCTCCTCTTCTCCATTTCTCCCTTTCTCTCTCTCTCTCTCTCTCTCCCTCTCCCTCTGTTTCCCTCTCCAGCCCTCTGTCTGTTGCTTACCAAATGATTTCCACTACTTCTCTGTCTGCAATTTGTTGTTTAATAATCATGTATCAAGGATGTGTGTGTATATCCATAGACAATTTTCTGCAGTGATGATGGGGAAATCTATTACACTCTTAAGCGTGTGTGTGTGTGTGCATGTGTCAGAGAGCGCGAGAGAGAGAGGAGATGGGACTAGCTATTCATTTTGTTGAGCACTGACTGAAAGACAGGGAGTGGTTGTGCGGACATGTACATTTGTGTGTGTGTATGCCTGTCAGTATTTGATCATATTGTTTGGCAAAACTGTAAGCTGAAACACAGGCTGAGTGCAGTAATATGGCCTGTGTTTAAATTGCAGATGATTAGATTTGTTCCGAATTCAAGAGAAATAAATGCAACATCGACCTTGTTACAGTTTACCTGTGAAGCTGTGTGTTTCAGCTGGATAAAATATTAGATTCTGGTGCACTACGGACAATAATTTGATGCAAAATAGGCCATTTTCTCTTGGTAATGTGCTAAACAATGTTGTTACAGGTCCAATTCAGGACTGCGGGAGAGCACCGTCTGCTGAAAATGTATTGTCACCGTGGGGCTGGCTTTGTTTATTTTCTTTCAGTAAAATGACTTTTCACTCTGGACTTTTTAGTGATGCACACAGACAGTATGTAATAGTTATTTTTCATTCATCATTTCTTTGAACGTAAAACACCAACTGAAATTAGTATGATAAGATACAATATTATTATCATCATTATTATCATCGTCTCTGTTTAGTTTAATTGTATGATGTTGACATTATCACCATCTGTTTGTCATAACATTGAAAAACAGCATCATTACCATTGTCAACAGTGTCATGACTCAAGTCGCATTTTAAGATGAAGCAATGCAAATCACAACATGAACTAAACATGAGTAAATAATGTGAATTAACACCATAGGTTACATACATGCAAGCACCATGGGATTTCACTTACTAGTCCTGAATTTTTTGTTGATGTCTAATCAAGTTCCTATTTATATTCTGAGTTGTTTCAAGTCACAGTGGCCCTGAATAATGCATCCAGAACCTTTCCAATAGAACGTAATCATAAAGTTCTATCAATATTTGATCAAAGTCTGAGGTCACCTGGTAGCTTAAAAAATGAGAATTGTGCCTCAGGTATTATATCATATACCTTCCCTTGACATCATGATGTGAATTATAGATTGGTTTAGGTCTATAGAAATCACAGCACACAAAAAAAATACACATGGAAAAACATTTTAGAATACACACATACACTCACACACACACACAAGTACACAGACACGTTAATAATAAATGTGATTTATTCTGCAATAGAGCACATTCCTTCAGCTCAGTCTGTCTATTTATCTAGCTTAAAGCTGCAAGTAATGCTTATTTTCATAATCCAATATACTCTTGATTGTTGTTATTCTGTTGTTTTCTTATTTTGAGTATCGAAAAAAGAAAAAGAAAAATGCAATCATAAGCTATGGTGACGCTTTCAAATTGTTTGTTTTGTCTGAACAACTGCTCAACTGAAAGATATAAAACAGAGAAAACAGGAAATTGTCACATTTAAGAATCTGGAACCAGAAAACATTACTTTATAATTGATTTAAACAATGTATTGAATCAGTTTCTTGCTGAACAACTAATCAATGTTTATCTAATTTACTTATCAGTTTTGCCCATCTGTCTATCCATCCATCTATCTACTAAATCTGTCTGTCTATCTATGTATCTTGTAGCTTGTTCAAGACAAATTGAGGTAGGTCCATATTACGTGACATAATCTTGAGGTTCAAAAACAAACATATATATGTAATTTTGATATGATACTTATAAAGAAAACATTGTGACTGATTCACCTGTTCAAACTGTAAATGTTATTCCACAAAAGACTGCGGCATGACTCACATAGAAAAACACACAGCTTGTCACCCCTGCAGTGTGACTTGTCTTTTAACATGTGCCCCATATAGCCTATGCAAAAGTATGAAATTGAATGTGATGTAACTTTACAAATGTGTCATGTGGAATAGGCTTGTTTATGTGTGGTCATGTTGTGCATATGCCTGAATAATTCACATGGAATATGGTACCATGCACCGCTGACAAGGATGTCACATGGAAGGTGCATGGTGAATCAGTCCCAGCGCTCTATCCTCTCCTGCATTTGTGAGAGTGTGTTTGTTCTTGCGTGTGCATGAGGTTTTGTGAATATATTGGTCATGTCGAACCTCAGTGGAATGCCAGCAAGCCAAAATATCTGTGCATGAATTATATCAAACTGTCCAGGTTTTTCTTAATATGCGTGTCTTGCAGAAACATGCAGAATTCACAACAGCAGTCTAATGTATCTCCGCAGGTTAAGACACACAGACACCAGGGACTTACCATGTTGAGAGTCTCCAAACTAATGTCTCTGTGTCTCATTAAAAGCGCGACAATGAGGTGTTGTGCAGTGTGTTATTGTGAGGATGGCTGAGAATGGAGTTGAATGTTGATTCACAAATGAGCTCAGATTCTGTATATCTCCATTCTGTGCAGAAAAAAAAAAAACAACAACATCCAGAAAGCAGGGAAAGGCAGACAGTAAACACAGATGCTCAATTCATGGCAGTGTTAAAGGTCAGCGCTTCTCTTAACCGTTTTTGTATGTTCCCACAAATCACATTCTCGATAGACTTTTGAAATATTTCATTTTTATATTAAGTATTAACTCAGATCTGCTGCAACAGCTTTGTGAAATTTCAGTCCTGAATAAACCCTTTTCATGTTTATGTATTGACTATGGTGGTATAACGTATTAACTGCTGTGCTTTTCACTTACTGCTTAACTCCTGTAGAAGTTTTGTAAATATTGGGATTTTAGAAGTCAGCATCCACTGATTAAAAATAAATAAATAAATAAAAGCATTGTTTCTGTTGACACAGATACTCCTTGTATAAAGAGGGATTTTAGTAAGATTTTTGATTTTGTAACATTTGCAGTACATAATAAAAGTGAATGAAAAATATCAGTGAATCCAATGTTGGCCTGTATCAAAGCTTGCATCCTGACTCGCACAGATTCTACAAGTTTTTGAAAAAAAATGAGAATCCACGTCATTCAGGCAGTCTTTCTCAGCACATCTCAGCGAAAGTCTTGTGATGTTAGAGTAGCTTTCACCTTTTGCCTTTTCAAATATTCCCAAAGATGTTCGGTTGAGGTTGATGTCTGATGACTGTGAAGGGACAGCCATGCATGTCAGCACTCTTTGCTCTTCCCTGGACTTCAAACAGACCCGGCCACAGAGTCACCGCCTGTTTAGGGCCATTGTCCCGCTGGAAAATGAATCCCTTTTCCACACAATTTCAAGCCTGAAGGGATGGCATGCCTCTGAAGAATAGAGTGGTACTTCTCTTTGGTCAGTGTGTAGTTCATCCTGTGCACGTCACCAGTTCCTGAAAAGGCAAAACATCCCCACACCTGAATATTTACACCATCATATTTGACTGTAGGCTTTATGCCCTGTTATATTAACATCTCATGTGGCCTGGCCTTGCTGTGGATGAGAGTGACTGTCATGATCTGTGAAAATCTCTACAGCGTGGGCTGTGCTGCCACTGCAAGTTGCAATTTAACTGAATTTTTCAGTTTAGATGGTTCAGCCTTAAATGCTCTTGTTACATCATTACAATCAAATAAAACTGTTTTTCAGATGAAATCCTCATCTATGTTAAATCGTTAAATCATTAGCATTCACAGCAATGTGATGTGAAGACAGCCATATTAAATCTGTGAATACTTGAGAAAAGCATACAGTATATGATCAAGATATACAGATTTTATATTAGTATTTCTGAAGATTAAGATTAATATCCGTTTGAAGTCATATATTCTTGAATAAAAGAGAAACTGAGGAAATGCACTTTCAGTACAAACTGTGAATAATTGATTGAGTGATAATTGAACAAACAGTGAAATCAAACAGTTATTGGTTGTGGTAGACTTTTGAACACCACTTTATGCCTATAGTACTTTGAATGCTTGGAGTTTTATTTCTGATGGCACAATGATTTCCTCTGTGTTTAATATTGCGTTATAAAAGATTATCTCAGTCGGAATCTGCTTCTCACCAAAAAGGCATTATTTTTGCTCGTAGTCATTAGATTTGATGGATTCCAGGAACAGAAAAATGAAATGTCTCACCTCTGACTATTTAACCTGAACTTGCAAAACAAAACCAAAAAAAAACAAAAAAAACGCTAATTTCAGATGATCATCTGACTCTATCCATCCATTCTAGCTAACAATGTCAAAGACCTAAAGTTATTGACTGCTGGATGTCTATTCAATGCTCAAACTCAAAAAACTGTCCAACCAAAGATGTTCAGTTTACTGTCATGACAAAGACTAGAATCAAATCCTCACATTTGAGAAGCTGGAGCCGTGAAAGTATTTGTTGCTTAATATGACTGAAACGCTAATCAACTATCAAAATAGTTGGCAATTAATTGCTGCTTCATTAAGTAACAATTTATCGACTAACTGCTGCACTGACTCAATTTG